>NC_090738.1:137955346-137967573 GCF_036898095.1 Palaemon carinicauda | reverse complement strand
CTTCATTAAAGTTGTGTTTATGGTTGTTCTTTTCGCTCACCATGGCATTACCCCTACTTTATCATTCTTGTTCCACTATCACCCTACTTCATTCATGCGTTGCCTCTCAACAAAATCGCTCCTTCGTACATATTTTACTTCCGCGATTTTCCTTTGACCTTTGACATCTCTCTCTGTAATCTTAGATATTGGAAGCATGACTGAATGGGAGAACATATTTAATATTTGAACACTTTTTGCCAGAATTTTATTATCTCCAGCTTATAGCTTTTTCTCTTTTATCATGAAGATATAAATGTGATCAGATCATCATCTCAGATATTAAAATTTCAGCAAATACAGTATATAAATTAGAAATGAAATTATTTAATTACGTAAAACCCCTTTCCAAAATATTGATGTATTTCCTTATCGTAGTATTTTTTTTTTTTTTTTTTTTTTTTTTTTTTTTTTTTTTTTTTTTTTTTTTAATATGGATCTGTGGAGGCCTTTTCATTCGATAAACTCTTGTTTCAGTTCTCCGAACTTGCTTTACAAAGAAGATGTTTTGTCCTTTGGTTCGCTTAGCTGTATGAGAGAGACTTATCGATCCCTCTTGGCAATTCTAAAAAGCCTTTTTATATCACCAAATCATGTATAATCCTTCTTGAAAACAACACCTTTTGAATTGAGCTGTTGTTTGGATGTTGTTCTCCACAAATGATTAGGTTTGGAAGTTTCCCTGAATTTTGTAGAGAAGCTCCGATAAGCTTCGACAATTTGCTTTTCCCTTTCGTCTTCCAGGTTTATGGATATCTGAAAACATAATTATTTTGTCTCTAGCGTAGGTCATATAAGGTTGAAGGCTTCATTTTACGTTCTGGGAAGAAAATCGCTATTTTTTAATGTAAAAATATATTATATTTCCTGACAATATATTCCTTTTACAGGCACATCTTCAATATGGAGCTCTTGAAAGACGATAAAGCCTTTAAAACTGTATCTTTTAAACGCAGGACTTCTTGGAATTCAACCAATATATGATCTGATTCCAAAAAATTAGATAAATATATATTCTTATAACAAAATAAAATAAAACCGTTCCAGTAACTTTTTTAAAACTATTTTTTTTTTTAATATTTTCTTTGTGAATGAATATCACATTTTATTACTTCAGGTCACCATGTAAATCTTAATGATAAAGAGATCATTTATCATATTTTTTCTGCAATAAAAGATATAATTTTTTGCTTTTTTATTTGATGGTCACTATTCCAAAAAAAAAAAAAAATGCTTAGAAACAAAGATGTATAGGGTAAAACTATTATCATTATATCATAAGGATAAAAGGATAAAGATATGCTATTAAACAGAAACCAAATTTAGTATGATCCTTTTAATGAATGGAGCTCTCTCTTGCAAAAAAAAAAAAAAAAAAAAAAAAAACCTATATTTCAAAACATTTAGATTAACTAAATCAAGGAATACTGAACCTCAGCGTACTATAGCAAGAGTGATAATTACATGTTTTCAAGAAGTTTTGCAGTGTCCTATACTTGAAAGGTTCCGTAAATAATACAGGATATAAACGGATTTCCTGGTACACAGAACACTGCTTCCGCTTCTGTTTGGTTTACAAGCTACTTGGAATAAGATAGGAAAGAATGAAAAATAATTGATAGAATTGAATTAAAATAAAATTGGTAATGCTAAGGAATGAGAATAAATGGAGTAACGATTAATAGAAATATGCTTTGAGAAATTTTAAAAAAAGATAGTTATTTCAATCTTGAAAACTCCTGACGTAAAAAAAATATGATTCTACCTCAAGAAATCAATTTTTTTTTTTTTTCCGGGAAGATTACTTTATTTATCTCACTGGGGGAAATTATTTTAATGTGCTCAAGTCTGGATTTGATAACTCATACAAGGTTAAAACATTTAAAGTGGAATAATTAAAATAATACCTTTTCTGGGGAGATTACTCGTGTGATTAAGGATCCCAAGTCAGTCACTCACTTTGTAAAACGCACTTTCCTTCGAGGGGAAAGTTCGATTAATTCTGGAATATGCAATAACTCACATTCGAGTCACCCAAGCAAGTTCCAGGGAAGATAAGAGAATGATTTCTGCTGATCGTATAAAAGGAGAAAATAATTTTGTTAACCATATAATTGAAAAGTGTTTTAAAGAGCAATATAATAATCAGCCAAGAATGTTTATTATGTCAGAAGATATTTTATCCAGTCAGTTTTTTGGACAATTTTTATTGGCCAATATACTCCCTATTCTACGCTGAAATCATACATGTAATGAGTGCTACACTGGAAGCACATCTAGACAGCTTCAGTGTAGGATTTCGGAGCACATGGGGAGATCGGTACGAACCAATATACCTTTAAATATGAAACCAATTTCAGCTATTTATGACCATGCATTTAAATCTGGTCATGCCATTTCTAAGGAAAATTTCAAAATTACGGACAGACATAGTAGCGTCAGCCAACTGAGAATCTTGGAGTCTTTATAAATTTTTCAAGACAAAACCCAGCTTGAATGAGGGCTTACTTGTTCAGTTACCGGTGATCCATTGATCCGTTTGGTCTCTGGGTTGCTGGTCTGGATGTGTGGTCATCATCTCCTGCGGGTGACTACGTATATTAGTTATTGAGTCTTTTATATAGTTATATAGTTGTGTGTAATAAGTCTTTTTGAAGGTTTTATGTTCCTTGATTGGTTGATTTTAGAGCTAGTTGATCAGTTCATGAAAGTGTATCTTCCTAATAATGTACTTAGGATGATTTTATTAATTTTATTAATTTTACATAAGATAATTGCAGATAGGCTGCAGATGACATAAGTTATGTCGAAAGCTCCCGAATAAAGAAGATGATAGCAGCATTGACTATTTTATTCCTACTTATATATATATATATATATATATAAATATATATATATATATATATATATATATATATTTATATATATATATATATAAATATATATATATATATATATATATATAGCAGGCTTTAGAATTGGGTATTCAACAACCGAAGTTATCTGTAGATTAAAAACCGCTTATGTAGGCTTTTATAGTCTATGAGAAGCGTTTGATTCTGAGAAAACCCGAGCAATGATGGAAGCCCTTTAAAGACAAGGAGGAGATGAATCTTATTTTAGGCCACTTGAAGATATCTCTACAGAAAGTATAGCAAAAAGATAGTGAGAAAATTTCGATTGAGTTAGGGAGGGAGACCCCATATCTCCTACATTATACACAACATGCTATGAAGTATTTAGGAATCTGAATTAGGAAAATATAGGAACTAATATTAATGTGGAAATCCTAACAACTTCCGATTTGTAGGTGACATAGGTGTGTTTAGTGAATCATGGGAGGAATTGTAAAAGATGATAGAAAATTTGAATAAAGAAAGCAGAAATGCAAAATGTAGGGCTGTAAATGGTTATGAGTAAAACTAAAATAATGTACAATGAAAATACAGAGAAGAAACAAATTAGATATATGGACAAACCTTTCGAGATATCAAATAAACATGAGTTATTAAGGTAGACAGTAAGTGTTTCCTCAAGACAAAAGACCGAAATTAAAAGAAGAATAAACATAAGATGGATAGCTTTGTAAACAATTATGAAATGTGAAATGTCACTTTCTCTAAAGAGAAAACTATTCAAGGAGATGGTGATATCAGTTTTAACTTGGAGCCTTACAAAAGCCTTACAAAAGCCTCAGAACATAGAATACTTAAAGCTCAGAAAGCTATGGAAACAATAACGATAAGAAATAAAGCTAAGGTAGAGAGAAGGAAAATTAACATGGAAAACATGAGCACACTAAACCTGAGGATATTTCAACATTTAAGATTGAAAAATGGAGGATGGATTGACAAACTAAGAATGGACATTAAGAGGCAACAGCTGATACTGATGAGGATGATATATATATATATATATATATATACATATATCTATATATATATATATATATATAAATATCAATATATGGAGTTGTTTGTATATTTATATTCACATATAATTTCTCCCATATATATATATATATATATAATTTACACACACACACACACACACATATATATATATATATATAATTTACACACACACATATATGTATATATATATATATATATATAATTTACACACACATATATGTATATATATATATATATATATATATTTATGTTAGGTAAGCTAGAACCCTAGTTGGAATTGTAGAATTATATAAGCCATTGGGCCCCAACTGGGAAAAATAAGTAATTGAGGAAATGAAACTGGGAAATAAATAAGACTACAAGAGAAGTAATGAACGATAAAAATAAAATATTCTAAGAATAGTAACAGCATTAAAATAGATATTTCTTATAAACAAAAACATTATCACTTAAAAAAAAGAAAAAAAAAAAAAACAAGAAAGAATATTGTTCTCGAGTGTACATCAAGCTAGAAAATTTTATCCTAAGACAGTGGAAAACGATAGTACAGAGGCTAGGGTATTACCCAAGACTAGAGAACATAGGTTTAATTTTGAGTGTCCAACTAGAGGAGCTGTTTATCATAGCTTAAGAGTCTCTACTACAATTACCAAGAGGAAAGAAGCCACTGAACAATTACACTGTAGCAGTTAACCGATTGGGTGAAGAAGATTCGTTTGGTAATCTCGATGTTGTCAAGTGTATGAGGATAGACGAGAATCTGTAAGGAATAGGCCAGACTTTTCGGTGTATGTGTAAGGAAAAATGAACTATAATCATCAAGAAGAATAAAATTAACAGCAAAAGTGCAGTAGTTGACAAAATTGTCTGGGAATCTCAGTGTTGTCGGGAGTATGAGAACAGAAGAGGATGTAGAAAGAATAGGTCAGACTATCAGTGTATGAGTACACCAAAAAAAAAAAAATAAATAAATAAACAGTAACTAGAGGGAAGGATCCAGTTTATTACTGTCTGCCCGGTCAAAGGCCCCAATAACTCTCTACCGATTGTATTTCAAGGGGTGGCTGGTCCCTTGACCAACATCCTAACGAATGTGTGTGTGTGTATATATATAGTATATATATATATATATATATATAAATATATATTATATATATAGTATATATAAATATATATAATATATATATATATATATAAAACGGATTTTGAGCGAAGCAAAAAATCTATTTTTGGGTGAGATAGCCATGAAGTCCTGATGGAAGGTTCCTTTTTGGTAGCTTCCTTGGGTATATTAACTACTAAGATATTCCCAGAGAATTTAACCACAGGTTATCACAGAATTCTAACTTCTGGAGCGAGTATCCTAAAGGTTTCCCTTTAAGACATCGTATATCAACAGGGGACGCATGTATTAACACGCCACATAGCTATCTGAACCCCATATAGAGTTAACACTTCGATATGGAGGGGCAGAGAATAACTGGGGAGCCGTTCCACTGCTATACTCGTCCGTGGCTACTTTTGGTACTCGAAACGTAAACAAACGGGCGCCATTGCTAAATGACGTCACGTCCGACCTCATCCTGATGCCAGCTGCTTGCCAATCACCATGATACAGCAGGACAGGGTGGGGCCTGAAAGGCTGGACTAGAGTAGCAGGGAGGGTCCATCAGGACGTCATGGCTATATCACCCAAAAATAGATTTTTCGCTTCGCTCAAAATCCGTTTTTTGGGCTCAAGCCATGACGTCCTGATGGAAGAGTACCAGAGAATCAATGTATCCTGGTAGATTTCCCCTTTTAGAGTAAGTGCCGAGGGCTTTGAATAAGGTAAGCATAGTGACCTCGATAGAGGTTCCGTGGGAATGCAACTTCCTGCCCCCCCCCCCCCCTGGCAGAGAAGTCCCAACGGTCCATGCCGAAGATCAAAGTGGTCATCGAAGGGCTACCCACCTTGCGGAGAGAACGTGAAGAACTCGGAGACAAGACAGAATGGTCAATATTCATGTAGGAACATTCTCAATAACAGAAAAGTGGTCGTTAGGCACTATATTTCATAGCTAGAGAGCGGTCTGGTCTCGAAGATATGGCGCAAGTAAGTATTCAATTAGGAATATTACACAGCATAGGTGAGTATAATAATATGGATAGAACCTATTATTCTTCATTATTTCAAAGAAAAGGGGATAATGAAACTATGACAACCATGTATTTCATAGTATGAGTAGGAGCGGAGAGAGACGCACAAGTAATAAAATAGAAATTTTATTTCAAAATTGCAAGATATGGTAAAATAAATGCAATAAAGGATGTAAAGTTAATTTACAAATGAATTATAATGTACATAGTAATGAAAAGACTTCGCTCCTGAATCTGAAAGAAAATTTCAAATTATTAGAAGGCACAGGATCCATAGGAATGTCAGTCTTTAATAAGGGAAAAAACACATCATGCTCTAGGCATGCGGCACTCATGTGACGACTATGACATTTCACCTTGTAAAGAACAGTCTATGAAAACACTAAGTGTCCATGAAATCACTACATATCATGCGAGGGTCAACATAACCACCCGAAGAGTTAAAGTCCCAAGTAACTCACTGTTCTATGCAGAGTTAATTGCAGGTTTCATAACACTACCTGCGGCTACCCACGAAATGTTTGACTTCATGCACTTGTTTCGCGTAATGCTTGAAGAAAACACGCGAAGATTTCCAGCCTGTGAAACTCTTGAGGCTTTCGAATTCCATGCTCTGGAAAAAATTCAGAGACGATGCGACTTTTCTAGGATCGTGACCTGCGGGTGTACTGTCAGGATCTGCTCTGCGAATGAAGTAGGTGATTTTCGCTCTTAGTTGTTTCAGTGACAGGTCGCTACCCGATGTTTCTCCATTGAAGAGTTGGCCTCCACCAAAGTCAGAAGCTCTACGAAGATAGACCTTGAGGCTCTCTACGGACATAGAGAGGCATCTTCTTTCAGGGGGCAGATTCTCCAAGGGCCCCATCTCTTGGTGGGTAGTTCATTTTTCGCGAGAAACGTCGGATCATGGAAGAGGGTAAGGTCTCCTGAGTCTGTAAACAGGATGTGACCCTCGTCTCTTGATAATGCCACTATTTCGCTGACTCGGGCTCCTGAGGCAAGAGCAAAAAGAAATATAGCTTTCTGAGTCAGATCCTTGAGAAGGCACGAATCGTTGTCCAAGTTGGAGGCAAAATGGAGCACCTTGTCCAGGGACCAGGAGATAGGTTTTGGTGGAGGTGCTGGGCGTAGACGAGCGCATGCCTTCGGTAGTTTATTGAAGATGTCGCTGGACAGATCAATCTGGAAGGCGTACAGTAGTGGTCTAGTCAAGGCCGATTTGCAGGTAGAAATCGTGTTGGCTGCTAAGCCCTGTCCATGAAGGTGAATGAAGAAGGACATGCAAAAATCGATGGTGATTTCCGTAGGATTTTTTGCCTTGACGAATAAGACCCACTTTCTCCAGGATGATTCGTATTGCCGTCGTGTGGATTCGGTCTTGAATTCCTCGAGGAAGTCTAGACTTTTCTTCGAGATCCCAAACCTTTTCTTCGCGGCTAGGGAGAGAAAATCATGAGATGAAGGTCCCTGACTTTCGATGATGAAGCGAAGACAGTCGACTTCTGTACTTGCTGGGAGAGAACTGGGCCCGGGAGAGGGATCAGCTTGGGCTGCAGCTCCAGGACCAGGGGGTACCAATTGCTCCGGGGCCACTTGGGAGCCACTAGGGCCCGTGTCCCTTTGAAGGTTCTCAGCTTGGAGAGGACCTTCAGCAGAAGGTTGGTGGGAGGGAACAGGTAGATCCTGGACCATCTGTTCCAATCCAGTGACATGGCGTCCACTGCTTCTGCCTTGGGATCCTCGTACGGGGCCACATAACGAGGAAGTTGATTGTTGTCGCTCGTTGCGAAGAGATCGATCTGAAGTTCCGGGACTTGGTGAGAGATGAAGGAGAAGGATCTTGCGTCTAGAGACCATTCCGACTCTATCGGGCTTGTCCGAGATAGAGCGTTTGCCGTCACGTTGCGGAATCCTTGTAAGTGAACTGCAGACAGGTGCCATTTCTTCTTCTCTGCCAGGCGGAAGATTAGGAGAAGCACCTGATTTATCTGGGGCGATCTCGAGCCCTGACGATTGAGACATCGGACTACCACCGAGTTGTCCAGGGTCAGACGAATGTGGATCGAGGGAGGCGGAGAGAGTTTCTTCAGAGTGAAAAGGACCGCCATGGCCTCCAAGATGTTGATGTGAAATGTCTTGAAAAGGGGAGACCATGTACCTTAAGCCTGTTGTTGGTGGGAGTGACCTCCCCAACCCTCCAGCGAGGCGTCCGTGTGGATGTTGAGTGATGGAGGTGGGTGTTGAAGAGGGATGGACCTTTTCCAGGCCTTTGCGTCCGACCACGGCTTTAAGAGTAACCGAAGTCTGTTTGGGAGCCGTCTCTTGAGGTCTCTTCGAGCGATGGATGCAGAAAGTCTACAGACTCCCGCGGCATCCTTTAGCTGTGCACGCAGCACTGGGTTTATCACTGAGGCGAACTGTAGAGAGCCTAGAGCTTGTTCCTGCTGACGTCTTGAGATCCGTTTGGATTTCAGCAGTTTTTTGACAGACCCTGCTATTTCTTTCCTTTTCTTCTGGGGAATGGAAAGGCGGTGTGACTGAAGATTCCACTGGATTCCTAACCATTGTAACTTCTGAGCTGGAGAGAGGCGAGATTTCTTGGCGTTTATCTTGAATCCCAGGTGTTCTAGGAACTGGGTGACTTTGTTGCAGGATCTTAGACAATCTTCGGGCGATGTAGCCCAGACCAGCCAGTCGTCGAGGTAGGCCATCACGCGGAGGCGGAGCTGTTGAACGATGGCGTCTGCCAGCTTTGTGAAGATCCGTGGGGCCATATTAAGGCCAAAGGGCATGGCCCTGAAAGCGTAGCTTTTCCTTTGGAGTCGAAATCCTAGGTAGGAGGAAGCATGGTGGTTCATTGGAACGTGCCAGTAGGCATCCGCCAGGTCTATGGAGACCCTGTAGGAACCTTGAGGCAGAAGGGTCCTTATCTGTTGAAGAGTCAGCATCTTGAACTTGTTGTTCGCTATGAACTTGTTGAGGGGGGATAAGTCTAGAATGACTCTGAGTTTGTCGGAGTCCTTCTTGGGGACGCAAAACAGTCTCCATTGGAACCTGGTTGACTTTACACTCCTTATCACCTTCTTGTTCAATAGTTCTAGGACATATTCTTCCAGAAGGGGGGTTGACTGTTGGAAAAAATTGCTGGAATTTTGGGGGTGGTTGAGTCCAGCTCCAGCCTAAACCCTTCTTGGCGATGCTGTGTGCCCAGGGATCGAAGGTCCAACGATCCTGGAATTGGCGGAGTCTTCCTCCCACCGGAAGCACTTCATTGCTTCTGGTTTCCCGAGGGCTTACTACCTCAGCCGCTAGCTCCCTTTCCTCCTCTGCCTCTGGAGGGTCGGCGAGATGCATCTCTGCCTGCACCTCTGTTTGAGCCTCTACCTTTGGGACGAAAGGAAGTTGACTGCTGCTCAAATGCATGGGTGAAGACCGGCGACTGTGACAAGACCGGTTGGGTGACCATTTGAAAGGTCTGTTGTGGCTGAGCTGCCACTTAGGGAGTAGAGGATCCCGGAAACTGTCGTCTCTGTTGACGTTGCTGGGGTTTCGGCTTTGTGGGTTTCCTCTTAGGTTGAGGGCCGTTGTCCTGAGAGGATTTCCTTTTCTTCGACATGCCCCATTTGTGGAGAAGGTTCCTGTTCTCCGTGGCGGCCTTGTCGGTGATCTCTTTCACTAGGGAGGAGGGAAAGAGGTGTTTACCCCAGATGCTGGAGGAAATCAGCCTCCGGGGTTCGTGTCTCACTGTAGCACTAGAGAACACGAATTCACGACAGGCTCTACGAGCCTTCGTGAAGCTGTACAGATCCTTTACTACGGTCGCAAGATGTGTTTTGGCGAGGACCATGTAGTAGTCAGGGACCCTAGTGTCACCGGCCATGACTTCGAGCTGTACTTGGAGGGACATAGATGCGGCGAGCCTTTCCTTCGTATCATGTTCCCGACGAACGAGATGATCGTTAAGTTTTAGGAGGTCCTCGTTAAACTGATGACCAGCGACATCAGGCTCTAGTTTCCCCACTACAAATGTTGACTGGACGTCTTTCCAGTGTCTAACATCAGGGGGAGTGGTCAGGGAGAAGGGTCTGCACTCCTCCAGTGCAGGGCAAGGTTTTCCTTCTTCCACTGACTTACGCACCGCAGTGAAGGCCTTTTCCAAAAAGGGGATGGTCGCATCGTCTGGTGCGACGTAAGTCGGGTGCTTTTTGCTAAGCGCCGGTAATTTAGAGCAGGTGAAGCCCCTACTTTTCACCGTATTGGCTAACATAGCCTGGGCTTTCGGGAGATCGAACACTATAACCTCCTTTAGTTCGGTCTCATCTGTAGAGCCAAGTTCAGATTTAAGTCGGACGTAACAGTCCGGGTAAGCCTCAAACTTTGGGAAGAATTCCACTTCTTCCAGCATGATCGAGCCGACCTTTTCGCTAATAAAGATCTTGCCCGTGGTGATCGGCATGTGCACGGCATACCTCCAGGGGTTAGTATCCGAGCATGTAGGGAAGTCCTTAACCGAAATCCTTTTTGGTTGCTTCGAACTTCCCATGTTGGACCTGAAGAATTCATGCGTCTCGCGGAGTTTCTTATCCATGAGAGCCTCAAGCATCTTAAAGATCTCCTGGGTGTTGGATGGGGTAGGATCCGGGGTAGCGGATGTAGAAGGAAGCGATACATCCGTCAGTGTAGGAGTTGGTGTGGGGGTGGGTGTTGGAGCGACCTCCTGCGACGACTCAGGGTATTCCACCTGATCTTCCTCATAGTCCAGTTCGTCGCCCATGAGGTTCCTCTCCGTGTTCTCCGACGCTTCCGACATACGTTCCACGTTGTCGGAATCCAAACAGCACTCATGCATGGACTGAGCCATGACCACATCCGGTTCCATCACTATCTGGACGGTGGGAATCTGATCTTTAGGGACCACTGAGTCTGGTGATGCCTTCGGGAAAAGCAAGGCCCTCAAATCTTCGGTGGCGAGATACGGTCCGGTGGCGTTCTTCTGGAAGCCACGCACCCACTTGCGTACCTTCTCTCGAGCAGCGTCCCTTACCTCTGCTGAAGGAGGATCGTTGAACGCCTCAACCAGACGGTCCTTGCAGACTGTACAGTGCTGCAGGTCCCAAAATTTCAGTTCGCCTTTCTTATTGGCGCAGGGGGCGTGGGTCCGACACGCCGTGTGCCCGTAGAAGTGCGGGCGCTTCACTCCACAGAAGTTGTGGTCACATTTCACGTACTCCTCCTGTAAAAGAAAGAGAACATGATATACAGAAGTCATAGGAGTGACTTATATTACTCTAAAGTTACATTTTAAGTAGATAACTTTTAACTTAACAATAATTAAACTATAACATTGTAATGTTAGAGAGTGGAGCGGGAAATGAAGTAGATAGACACATACTTGTGCATCCCGCACAGCTGGTTACAGTAACCTTATCAGTAAGGAATTTTGTTTGTGACCGAGGACACAAGGCAGAAATCTTCATGGATCGCCAAGGAAGGCAGAAGATAACTCTAGCAGAGATTGCCTGATATGTATATCAAGGACTGAGACCACTCAGACCATTATATTAAAATAGGGGGTAGTAGAAGACCCCCTATGACACGGGTTCCGGCAACCAGCTGCGCTAAGACACACACAGCATGCTGGAAAATTGTGATATGCAAGAAGACAGCACGGCCGTTAATAGAACGGTAAGAAAATACCTATCCCATGGGGTAGCCAAGCTATCTGGTTGCAGTGTAGGGCTATCAGCATGTAGTTGATAGCTGGGAGAAGGGGTGCAAGTCTCTTGGCGCCTCCAGAGGGCTCCGGCAGACCGGCGGTACGCCGGAAGCCGCTCCAGCAGAGTTTATGGTATTAGGGAAAACACATAGGGAATTCAGGTGTAATGCCAGCATGGCGGCCGCCGGCACAGCGGCGGACCTCCGGCAGGGGGCGGCAGGCTGCCGGCTTGGTGACTAGATCATAAGATAAGGAAGGGGGTTATGGTATACCCAGACCGCCGGCAAACAATGCTGGCACGCCGGAGGCCGGCCCGAAGGACGGACAACCGAAGCTAGGTAGTGTAAGGGTAGGCCATCGGCTATACACCGACGGAAGGCGGCAGCCCTCCGGCACGCGGAGGGCTGTCGACTAGGGAG
>NC_090738.1:137932846-137942846 GCF_036898095.1 Palaemon carinicauda | reverse complement strand
AAGTAATAAAAAAAGAATAAGAAAATCATCATGTCCAGCCATATCTGAACCTCACTACGAACTTGTTGCACTTCCGCTAATGATACTTATCATGCTGAGTAATCCCATTAATAAGATGATGTTTGAAAGAATATAATAAAGAAGATGTGATTCATTTCCTGCATTCTGCTCTTCCTGTCCTCAAAGATATAATTGCCGAGGAGTCAACGTTACCAAAAAGCAGACACATTAATGCATAATACGCGTTATCGAAACTATTCCAAAGCATGGTTATTTTTTTTATCATTATCATTATAACTGTTATCATTATCCTCATTACTATTATCCTTGTTTCTATTATGATACTAATATTTTAGTATTTCTACTTTAGTTTATCTTCAGACCTTGTAGAAAACAAGGATACTTACTCAGTGAAGTTGGTTGGTACCGATATTGTTTTTGATGTTAAAAGTAGAGATTAAAGAAAAAAGAAAGAAATGAATAAGGGTGCCTATTGATGAAGTGCCAGTCATTCTATTTTTTTATATATATATAAAGAAGAGTAAACGAAAATTAACTTTGAGGTTTGGTGAATGTTACTTTAAGCTAGATAATTATAATCCCAGTCAGTGCGAAGATTTGCTATGAATAATGATTTGATTATACGTCCACTACTTTAAACAGGTCCACAACGTGAGAGGATCAGATCCTGTGGTAATTTTTTTAATACTCTCATTTTTAATTATAATATTTCAATGCGTGGTTGGTACCTTTGTGCATCCTTATAACTAATCAAATAGTTTCTCGATCTATGATTTAAAACGTTCAAACCATTAGTGTCCATACAGTTCTTACCCATACGGACATCCGGATATTGAAGGGGAGGTTGAGGAGGTAGAAAGTGAAGTTCCAGTCAACAATCCCCTCCCAAATTGACGGAACCACCTCATCCCTCTCCAGAACATTCCAAGTGTTTATGAAAATTTTTGGAAAAAGAGAGGAGAAAGTGTTAGAGACTATTTTGTTTTCACTGATGGAAATACCTCTATAATGGAGTGATGGATGATACAGTAAGGAATTTGAATAATAATAATAATAATAATAATAATAATAATAATAATAATAATAATAATAATAATAATAATAATAATAATAATAATAATAATAATAATAATAATAATAATAATAAAGTGTATAACTGTCATGTTGGCTTTCTCCAAATATTGTATAGCTTAGTAGAAATGAATGATTGCCGCTTTACTTTAAAGTTTTTATATATTATTATTATTACTATTATTACTATCCAAGCTACAACCCCAGTTGGAAAAGCAAGATGCTACAAGCCCAGGGGCTCCAACAGGGAAAAACAGCTCAGTGAGGAAAGGAAATAAGGAAATAGATAAATGAAGAGAACAAATTAACAATAAATCATTCTAAAATAAGTAACAACGTCAAAACAGACATGTCATATATAAACTATTAACAACATCAAAAACAAATATATCATAAATAAACTATAAAAAGACTCATGTCCACCTGGTCAACAAAAAAGCATTTGCTCCAACTTTGAACTTTTGAAGTTCTACTGATTCAACCACCCGATTAGGTAGATCATTCCATAACTTGGTAACAGCTGGAATAAAACTTCTAGAGTACTGCGTAGTATTGAGCCTCGTGATGGAGAAGGCCTGGCTATTAGATTTAACTGCCTGCCTAGTATTACGAACAGGATAAAATTGTCCAGGGAGATCTGAATGTAAAGGATGGTCAGAGTTATGAAAAATCTTATGCAACATGCATAATGAACTAATTGAACGACGGTGCCAGAGATTAATATCTAGATCAGGAATAAGAAATTTAATAGACCGTAAGTTTCTGTCCAACAAATTAAGATGAGAATCAGCAGCTGAAGACCAGACAGGAGAACAATACTCAAAATAAGGTAGAATGAAAGAATTAAAACACCGAAAATCTTGAAAGACTTTCTCGATAAGCCTATTTTTTGTGCAATTGAAGTAGACACAGACCTTATATGTTTCCCAAAAGTAAATTTACTGTCGAGAATCACACCTCAAATTTTGAAAGATTCATACATATTTAAAGAAACATTATCAATACTGAGATCCGGATGTTGAGGAGCCACCGTCCTTGACCTACTTACAATCATACTTTGAGTTTTGTTAGGATTCAACTTCATACCCCATAATTTGCACCATGCACTAATTCTAGCTAAATCTCTATTAAGGGATTCACCAACCCTAGATCTACATTCAGGGGATGGAATTGAGGCAAAGAGAGTAGCATCATCTGCATATGCAACAAGCTTGTTTTCTAGGCCAAACCACATGTCATATGTATATAGTATGAAAAGTAATGGGCCAAGAACACTACCCTGTGGAACACCGGATATCACATTCCTATAATCACTATGGTGCCCATCAACAACCACTCTTTGAGATCTATTACTTAAAAAATCAATAATAATGCTAAGAAACGACCCACCCACTCCAACTGTTTCAGTTTGAAAACAAGGGCCTCTTGATTAACACGGTCAAAGGCAGCACTAAAATCAAGGCCAATCATACGAACTTCCCGACCACAATCAAGGGATTTCTGTACAGCATTGGAGATTGTGAGAAGGGCATCACATGCTCCAAGGCCTTTATGAAAACCAAATTGCAAACTAGGGAGTAGATGATTACCCTCAGCAAACCTATTAAGAGGTTTTGCCAGAAGACGTTCAAAATCTTTAGATAATATGGGAATTATGGAAATTGGGCGGTAATCAGTGGGATTTGAGCTACCACAAACAAATTTACATAGAGGAGTAACATTACCAATTCTCCAACTAGTGTTAAAAGCTCCTCTTCTTGCTAACTTGCGCAAAATAACAGATAACTTTGGAGCTAAGAAATCTGCTGTCTTTTTAAAAAACAAAGGAAAAATACCATGTGGGTCTACACCTCCATAAGCATGAAGGTCCACCAACAGAGCTTTAATCTCACGAGATCGAAAAGCTAAACTAGTTAGTTTAGCCTCAGGAAAACAGGAATGAGGAAGTTCAAGTTTTTCATTACTCTGTTTACTGTCAAAAACATCAGCCAAAAGGGTTGCCTTTTCCTTTGGACAGTGAGTGACTGAGCCATCTGGTTTAAGTAAAGGAGGAACTGTTGCATTTACACCAAAGAGTGCAGATTTAAGGGTAGACCACCATTTATGTTCCTGAGTTGTACCAGAAATGTTTCTTTTATGGTTAAATTGTACTCCTTTTCAGTTGAGGCATAAACTCTCTGAGCAAAAGCTCGAAGCTGAGTATAGTTGTTCCAGGTCAAATCTGATCTGTTACCCTTCCAAAGATGATAGGCCTCCTGTTTCTCCAAATAAGCACGTCTACAATCATCATTGAACCACGGTTTGTCCTCCACTCGGTACCTTAGCACACGAGAAGGGATACGCCTATCAATTATGTTGACTGGATTCTCATTCAAAGGGACAACAGGATCTACACTATTATATAATTATGACCAATTCAAGCACAAAAGATCATGTAAAATCCCATTCCAGTCTGCTTGGGATTTCATATAAATTTTACAAGAATATGATATATCAGGGACAGGCTGCTCAGTATTCACTAATAATGAAATCAAGGCATGATCAGATGTCCCGACTGGAGAACCAACCTTACTAGTTATAACGCCAGGGGTCGGTCGGACAGAGGATTATCCATGACTCACCCTTCAGGACTCGTCAAGCTCGCCACAATCAAGGCCTTCGCCACAATTGACCCTGCCCAGTCATACAAAACCTTTCGTAGCGGTCACTTACCTTGTTACAACCAAAGCTATGTTGTCTCTATTTACAACGGAAGCAGTCTCTTAACCGACAATGCCAAATAACTGTTCTGTTTATGGATGTCTGAATACCAAGAGAAAAACAAAAGGCAATGGTATTAAGTATTTTACGTTTCCTAGAGACAAAATTTTCTGTGATAAGTGGATAAACGTGTGTTGCCGGTCTGATGAAATCAATTCAAAACATGCAGTGGTATGTTCAGCTCATTTCACACCAGAGGACTACATTGATGATATGAAATCAAGGTTGCTGAATATTGAGAGCCCTAAAAATATGAGGTTATTGAAGAAAACCGCTGTCCCTTCTGTACATATACCAAAAGGTGAGTTAATTTCATGTAATGAAGGTAACTGAAATCCCACCTAAAAAATTGCATTGCCTCCGAAATTTATGTTATTTTCTCTTATTGAAAGAGTTCATTCTATACGAGATTTCAGTTATTTTTCAAAACAAATTAGCCTATTCTCCCAGATTACCTTGGCGATATAATTGAAAATTTTAGAACGAATTACATCATACATGCATGTGGGTTTGTGTGTTCTGCCTTGTTATATATTTCGTCGAAAGGTAAATCTTATCCTCTCTTTATTTGATTTTGTTCCAGAGAGAACACAGATGGAATCATCAATAGCTAGAGAAGAGAGGTCATAGAAACGTATTCAGAGACAAACATTGCAAGAGGTATTCAGTAAAGAGGAGGAAATGTGTAATGCAGAACAAGATGGTGCCATTGAAATCACTATAGGAGAAAATGGAAACTTAGATGAACCATGTGTGATAGAAAATTATAATAAGGAAGAGCAAAAAAATGAAGTACAACAATTAAGGGAACAGTTGAAACAGGTTAAGGAAGAAAATGCAAGATTAAAGGAATACATTAGTGTTTTAAATGAAAAGGTTAAGCAAATTATTAGAAACGTAGTGATTAAAAGAACAGAAAATATTCTAGAGCCCATATTTAGTAAAACTCAAATAAAAGCAATTATAACAAAGAAAAGGGTAAGCGAATGGTGCAGTGAAGACATTGCATCTGCTTTAACTCTAAGAAGCATAAGTTCCAAATGTTACAAGTATCTGAGACTTAAGAAGGGGTTTTCATTGCCTTGTGAAACTACATTAAAAAAAAGAGCGAGTAGATTCTTGTGCGAGCCTGGGATTTCGACAAGTGTTTTGACATTATTACGTGCTAAAGCTAAAACTTTTACAGTGAATGAAAAAATAGCGGTATTAAGTTTGGATGAAATGTGTATTAGTAATGAATGGTGCTATGATAAGGGTATGGACGTATTGTATAAGCCGCACAACAGTGTCTTGGTTTTTATGCTACAAGGTCTTGTAGGGAAGTGGAAACAACCAATTTATTTTAACTTTGATGAGACAAATCTCAAGCCGTTACTATTACAAATCATAATGTATGTTGAGGCTGTTGGTTATCCCATTGTTGCCATTGTTTCTGACATGGGATCAGCCAATCTTCGCATGTGGAAAGAATTTGGCATAAATCCTCTTGTCAATAGGATTTCATTCAAGAACCCATGTGCTGACAGGGAGATATATGTTTTTGCCGACGTTCCCCACTTGATCAAATTAGTCAGAAATAACTTCATTGATTCAGGCTTTTATGTAGGCAGTGAGTTAATTAATGACACAAGTATCCGTGAAATGTTGTCAAAATCTAATACAGAATATGGACTGGCTTATAAAATTAATGAACTTCATTTATCTATTAATGGACAGCACAGGCAGCGTGTCAAGTATGCTGTGCAGTTATTATCCTCATCTTGTGCTAGTGCTTTAAGGTATTTGGGAAGTAGAGGTCTGTTGAACTCCAATAACTGGCAAGCTACCTCTGATTTTCTCTCACTGATCAACGACTGCTTTGATATAATGAATTCAAGCAACATGTATGGCGATATACCAGCGAGAAATGGCTTTGGGGTTAATAAAGATTTTCAAATAAATACTTTGGAAAAGGTTATAATGGTAATGACTTCTTTAAAAGTAAAATCTCAAAAAATAAGGTGTCTATACAAATTTCAGAAGGGCATAATTCTTTCAAGTAAATCTGTTATTGGTCTTTCTAATATGGTTAAAGATGTTTTTAATGTAGATTATATCATGACTCAAAAGCTGAATCAAGACTGTGTAGAACATCTGTTTGGTTGCATAAGGCAAATGAAGGGCACATACTATCACCCCAATGCTGTTGAATTTAAGTTTAGACTGAGGTCATTGATTCTGGGGAAAGATGTAAAAATAATTAGTGAAAAAACGAACATCATTGCAAAGGGCAACAATTATGATATGTTGATAAATGAATCTGCATGCAATTCCAAATACAGTGATGATAGAGAATTAGCATTAGAACTGTACTTGACCAGCTCATTGTTCAAAGATTTAGATTTTGAATGCCCCTCAGAAGATATAAACAATCAAATTCTAGATAAAGGAAACGAAAAAACGGCTGCCACTATAACTGAAGATGGAGCTCTTAAATATATAGGTGGTTATATTGTAAAAAAGTTTTCTACAAAATATCCACAATTAGGAAGACAGATGAAAGAGTGTAAAAATTCAAATGAATCGTGGATTGGGATAGTAAACAGAGGTGAATTGTACATGCCATCAGATGAATTTTATTCTCAATTAATTGTGCTACGAGAAGTTTTCAACACAATCCGCGGTTCATCACTTTTAGAAGGGAAATCGTGCAAAAAATCTCTTGTTGCTGAATTGCAACGATCAGGAGTAAAGGTCCCAGACGACATTATTGATTTTTTTGCAAAGATATCTATATATTTTAGACTAAGGTACTTAAATAATGCTATCAAAATTAAGAAAAGAAAGACAAAAATTGAAAATGATCGGGGAGATGCCAGAAAAAAATTAAAGTTAAATATTTAGATATGTTTAAATAGTTTTTACATTTCAGGATGGATTTGCATAACCCAAAATATACTTTACAGAATATTATGAAAATATGGTGGGATGACTGGCCATTATCCAAGGAGAATTTGTTTAGATTTGGGGAGTGATTGGGTCAAAGTAAAGGCCCAGGTCACGAAATAAAAAAATATAAAAAATGAGATTTGGTGTAATGATTGCCTATGATCACAATGCAATTTGATGAAATTTGGGGAGTGACTGGGCCAACCAGTCAAGGTTAAGTCACGAAAAGGTAAAAAAGTCTTATTGCTATATCGTGGTAATTTTTTTTTATCTGATTTGTATGAAGTAGTGTCAAAATGTGCATAATTTAATTGCTGTTCTTGAAATATACAACATGATAAAGGCGAAGGTTTGCGCTCTACTGAATGCAAGTCATGAAAAGGTAAATATCACGTTTAATTGCTATAGCGTTGTCAATGTTTATCCGAATTACATGAACCTGGTGCCAAAAGGGCCATAAATCCATTTTATATTTTGTGATATATAACTTGATATACTGCTGCCATTACCCTTGTTTTTGTATTCATTTGTTTGTATGTATGTCAGGGTGTTTGTGATTCGCATAACTCAAAAACTATTTCACCCAATCTCATGAAGTTTGGCTGGATGATTGGCAGATTCAGGCCAATCTGATTTAGGAAGTGATTGTATTAAAGGTCAAGGTCAAGGTAACAAAAAGGTATAACACCTCTTCTTGTTAAATCGTGGTAAATTTTTATCTGCATTGCATGAAACTATTGTAAACAAAATTTTAATTCAATTGCTTATCTTGTGATACACAACCTGGTATAGGCGAAGGTATGCGTTCTAACGGGTGCCCGTTCAAGTTTCCTTGTTCTTCTTTTAGGGCCTGGATGTGTTAGGCAGTAAATTTTCACCAATATCACGTGAAATTATTCATGTATTTCTTGCTAAAGAAAAGAAGAAAATATTGATAGGTAGGGTATATCTCTTGAGAAATTAATTTCGTTATGCTTTTCAGGGAACTTTATTTGACCAAGAAAAGATATTAAGAAAACTCTTTTCTATGGCATAAGTGATAATAGATATTCGTGTTTTTTTTAGTAAGGTGTCGAATAAAATCGACAGTTCTCCAGAGTTTAAAGTTCTAAAAAGGGAAATAAAAAGGCCTACAAAAATTTTAATTTAAGATAATGCTGCAACAATTCCAACAAAGAATTCTACTTTAAAAGACATACTAGTCCTTTGATTATTGTTTTTACAAATTCAACAGGAAAATTAAAAATGTAATTAGATATTAGATTGTATCTTTTCACATTCAATAAACTTGTGACATTGAGAAAAATTACATTATATATTCCCCCAAAATATATTTTTTCGTAAATTATTATCATCATATTCTTCCTTTTTCTTTAAATGCATTAAAACGTTGAAATCAAACTGTGTTCCCCAACTTTTAGAGCTTTTAGAGAGAGTCATTTCATTGTGCGAGTAGATTATGACTTGGGTATTTATGTATGCATGTATGTACTCAATCGCAGATACAAACACAAACACACATGCATACATACGCATACAGACACGCACAAACACACACACATATACACACACATACATATATATATATATATATATATATATATATATATATATATATATATATATATATATATATATATATATATATATATATATATATATATATATATATATATATATATATATACATATATATATATATATATATATATATATATATATATATATATATATATATATATATATATATATATATATATATACACACACACACATATATATATATATATATATATATATATATATATATATATATATATATACATATATATATATATATATATATATATATATATATATATATATATATATACCTCAAGTCATAACATTCATTTCAATCCCAATACTATTGTTTGCATAATATTGTCAATTAATTGTAAAATTATTCTGTCATGAGGGTTGTTAATTACGAGGTCATATTTAATTGAACCATTTTATTTAACATTTTTTAGTTGGTAAAACCATTTTGAAAGAGACTTGAGTCTGAAAGTAAATTTTCTTTTTGCTCTATTTTCAATAATGTACGAGTACATGATAGAACAAAAGCACATTATTAGAGAATATATTTTTTTCTAAAGGTGAATGGTGATTATCAACAGGGGGGAAAATGATAAAATACTGGATATTATGTCTAAAACGATGAAATAATAGCTATTGGTAATTGGATTCTCAGTTTATTCAAAACATTTATTGGAAATAACCTGAGTTAGACGAAATTTAAAGTCGTGAAGATTTGCACCTGGAAGTAAAGCCATCGCTCCAAGGTGAAATGCATTTGTCGTAAAAAAACGAGAAAATAAACCAAATGTGTATAATTTTTTCATTCCAGTGCAATATGCTCGATGATTTAAAAACGTTTCATGAATTTCTGAATTGTATATTTTCTTCAATTACTTCATGAAATCTAATTTTTCACAACTGGTCTTGTTATACAATCCTTTTTTTTTCACTCTTTTATTCCTCTTTTTAGTTGCACAATTCCATGTCCCAAAGCTGGCGACATAATCATATATATGTTATAGTGTCAATTCCTAGAGCTCCCCGGCAACTAGGTAAAAAAAAAATGCATTTGGAAAGTTTAAAAAAAAATTCTGACATAATGACACTAAAGCCTATATGAACTTTAATTCCCCAGTTAATCTTCAGTTGCAAGTACTAACCGTGAATTATTTTCGTACTGAATCTGTGATTCAGACTGAATTATGAACTCAGCTTTCGCATAATAATCGTCATAAAATAACTGATACTGACGAAAAAGTATTTGCTCAAACTGCTCGTATGATTACCAAGCATTTTACACATGGGCGTCATTAGTACGTTAGTATAGAAAATGTTTATACACGTTGAAACATTGAAAAAAAAATATTTTCCTTTCCGTTAAAGCATGTAGGTGCAGTTTCACTTTTATTTACGATTCAGTAACTGAAGTTTGAAGAAATACGATATATTTAAAAAAAAAATTTGTTCTCGTTACTTTCTGCCATTATTACAAAATTTTAATAATAATAATAATAATAATAATAATAATAATAATAATAATAATAATAATAATAATAATAATAATAATAATAATAATAATAAACATTTTAGAATAGTATTAGATTTAAAATCTTCTAGTAATTATGAAGATCGGAGATAACCTTTTCACTTTCAGGACCCT
>NC_090738.1:137910346-137920346 GCF_036898095.1 Palaemon carinicauda | reverse complement strand
CAAGATGCTACAAGCCCAGGGGCTCCAACAGGGAAAAACAGCTCAGTGAGGAAAGGAAATAAGGAAATAGATAAATGAAGAGAACAAATTAACAATAAATCATTCTAAAATAAGTAACAACGTCAAAACAGACATGTCATATATAAACTATTAACAACATCAAAAACAAATATATCATAAATAAACTATAAAAAGACTCATGTCCGCCTGGTCAACAAAAAAGCATTTGCTCCAACTTTGAACTTTTGAAGTTCTACTGATTCAACCACCCGATTAGGAAGATCATTCCATAACTTGGTAACAGCTGGAATAAAACTTCTAGAGTACTGCGTAGTATTGAGCCTCGTGATGGAGAAGGCCTTGCTATTAGATTTAACTGCCTGCCTAGTATTACGAACAGGATAGAATTGTCCAGGGAGATCTGAATGTAAAGGATGGTCAGAGTTATGAAAAATCTTATGCAACATGCATAATGAACTAATTGAACGACGGTGCCAGAGATTAATATCTAGATCAGGAATAAGAAATTTAATAGACCGTAAGTTTCTGTCCAACAAATTAAGATGAGAATCAGCAGCTGAAGACCAGACAGGAGAACAATACTCAAAATAAGGTAGAATGAAAGAATTAAAACACCGAAAATCTTGAAAGACTTTCTCGATAAGCCTATTTTTTGTGCAATTGAAGAAGACACAGACCTTATATGTTTCCCAAAAGTAAATTTACTGTCGAGAATCACACCTCAAATTTTGAAAGATTCATACATATTTAAAGAAACATTATCAATACTGAGATCCGGATGTTGAGGAGCCACCGTCCTTGACCTACTTACAATCATACTTTGAGTTTTGTTAGGATTCAACTTCATACCCCATAATTTGCACCATGCACTAATTCTAGCTAAATCTCTATTAAGGGATTTACCAACCCTAGATCTACATTCAGGGGATGGAATTGAGGCAAAGAGAGTAGCATCATCTGCATATGCAACAAGCTTGTTTTCTAGGCCAAACCACATGTCATGTGTATATAGTATGAAAAGTAATGGGCCAAGAACACTACCCTGTGGAACACCGGATATCACATTCCTATAATCACTATGGTGCCCATCAACAACCACTCTTTGAGATCTATTACTTAAAAAATCAATAATAATGCTAAGAAACGACCCACCCACTCCAACTGTTTCAGTTTGAAAACAAGGGCCTCTTGATTAACACGGTCAAAGGCAGCACTAAAATCAAGGCCAATCATACGAACTTCCCGACCACAATCAAGGGATTTCTGTACAGCATTGGAGATTGTGAGAAGGGCATCACATGCTCCAAGGCCTTTACGAAAACCAAATTGCAAACTAGGGAGTAGATGATTACCCTCAGCAAACCTATTAAGACGTTTTGCCAGAAGACGTTCAAAAACTTTAGATAATATGGGAGTTATGGAAATTGGGCGGTAATCAGTGGGATTTGAGCTACCACAAACACATTTACATAGAGGAGTAACATTACCAATTCTCCAACTAGTGCTAAAAGCTCCTCTTCTTGCTAACGTGCGCAAAATAACAGATAACTTTGGAGCTAAGATATCTGCTGTCTTTTTAAAAAACAAAGGAAAAATACCATGTGGGTCTACACCTCCATAAGCATGAAGGTCCACCAACAGAGCTTTGATCTCACGAGATCGAAAAGCTAAACTAGTTAGTTTAGCCTCAGGAAAACAGGAATGAGGAAGTTCAAGTTTTTCATTACTCTATTTACTGTCAAAAACATCAGCCAAAAGGGTTGCCTTTTCCTTTGGACAGTGAGTGACTGAGCCATCTGGTTTAAGTAAAGGAGGAACTGTTGCATTTACACCAAAGAGTGCAGATTTAAGGGTAGACCACCATTTATGTTCCTGAGTTGTACCAGAAATGTTTCTTTTATGGTTAAATTGTACTCCTTTTCAGTTGAGGCATAAACTCTCTGAGCAAAAGCTCGAAGCTGAGTATAGTTGTTCCAGGTCAAATCTGATCTGTTACCCTTCCAAAGATGATAGGCCTCCTGTTTCTCCAAATAAGCACGTCTACAATCATCATTGAACCACGGTTTGTCCTCCACTCGGTACCTTAGCACACGAGAAGGGATACGCCTATCAATTATGTTGACTGGATTCTCATTCAAAGGGACAACAGGATCTACACTATTATATAATTGTGACCAATTCAAGCACAAAAGATCATGTAAAATCCCATTCCAGTCTGCTTGGGATTTCATATAAATTTTACAAGAATATGATATATCAGGGACAGGCTGCTCAGTATTCACTAATAATGAAATCAAGGCATGATCAGATGTCCCGACTGGAGAACCAACCTTACTAGTTATAACGCCAGGGGTCGGTCGGACAGGGGATTATCCATGACTCACCCTTCAGGACTCGTCAAGCTCGCCACAATCAAGGCCTTCGCCACAATTGACCCTGCCCAGTCATACAAAACCTTTCGTAGCGGTCACTTACCTTGTTACAACCAAAGCTATATTGTCTCTATTTACAACGGAAGCAGTCTCTTAACCGACAATGCCAAATAACTGTTCTGTTTATGGATGTTTGAATACCAAGAGAAAAACAAAAGGCAATGGTATTAAGTATTTTACGTTTCCTAGAGACAAAATTTTCTGTGATAAGTGGATACACGTGTGTTGCCGGTCTGATGAAATCAATTCAAAACATGCAGTGGTATGTTCAGCTCATTTCACACCAGAGGACTACATTGATGATATGAAATCAAGGTTGCTGAATATTGAGAGCCCTAAAAATATGAGGTTATTGAAGAAAACCGCTGTCCCATCTGTACATATACCAAAAGGTGAGTTAATTTCATGTAATGAAGGTAACTGAAATCCCACCTAAAAAATTGCATTGCCTCCGAAATTTATGTTATTTTCTCTTATTGAAAGAGTTCATTCTATACGAGATTTCAGTTATTTTTCAAAACAAATTAGCCTATTCTCCCAGATTACCTTGGCGATATAATTGAAAATTTTAGAACGAATTACATCATACATGCATGTGGGTTTGTGTGTTCTGCCTTGTTATATATTTCGTCGAAAGGTAAATCTTATCCTCTCTTTATTTGATTTTGTTCCAGAGAGAACACAGATGGAATCATCAATAGCTAGAGAAGAGAGGTCATAGAAACGTATTCAGAGACAAACATTGCAAGAGGTATTCAGTAAAGAGGAGGAAATGTGTAATGCAGAGCAAGATGGTGCCATTGAAATCACTATAGGAGAAAATGGAAACTTAGATGAACCATGTGTGATAGAAAATTATAATAAGGAAGAGCAAAAAAATGAAGTACAACAATTAAGGGAACAGTTGAAACAGGTTAAGGAAGAAAATGCAAGATTTAAGGAATACATAAGTGTTTTAAATGAAAATGTTAAGCAAATTATTAGAAACGTAGTAATTAAAAGAACAGAAAATATTCTAGAGCCAATATTTAGTAAAACTCAAATAAAAGCAATTATAACAAAGAAAAGGGTAAGCGAATGGTGCAGTGAAGACATTGCATCTGCTTTAACTCTAAGAAGCATAAGTTCCAAATGTTACAAGTATCTGAGACTTAAGAAGGGGTTTTCATTGCCTTGTGAAACTACATTAAAAAAAAGAGCGAGTAGATTCTGGTGCGAGCCTGGGATTTTGACAAGTGTTTTGACATTATTACGTGCTAAAGCTAAAACTTTTACAGTAAATGAAAAAATAGCGGTATTAAGTTTGGATGAAATGTGTATTAGTAATGAATGGTGCTATGATAAGGGTATGGACGTATTGTATAAGCCGCACAACAGTGTCTTGGTTTTTATGCTACAAGGTCTTGTAGGGAAGTGGAAACAACCAATTTATTTTAACTTTGATGAGACAAATCTCAAGCCGTTACTATTACAAATCATAATGTATGTTGAGGCTGTTGGTTATCCCATTGTTGCCATTGTTTCTGACATGGGATCAGCCAATCTTCGCATGTGGAAAGAATTTGGCATTAATCCTCTTGTCAATAGGATTTCATTCAAGAACCCATGTGCTGACAGGGAGATATATGTTTTTGCCGACGTTCCCCACTTGATCAAATTAGTCAGAAATAACTTCATTGATTCAGGCTTTTATGTAGGCAGTGAGTTAATTAATGACACAAGTTTCCGTGAAATGTTGTCAAAATCTAATACAGAATATGGACTGGCTTATAAAATTAATGAACTTCATTTATCTATTAATAGACAGCACAGGCAGCGTGTCAAGTATGCTGTGCAGTTATTATCCTCATCTTGTGCTAGTGCTTTAAGGTATTTGGGAAGTAGAGGTCTGTTGAACTCCAATAACTGGCAAGCTACCTCTGATTTTCTCTCACTGATCAACGACTGCTTTGATATAATGAATTCAAGCAACATGTATGGCGATATACCAGCGAGAAATGGCTTTGGGGTTAATAAAGATTTTCAAATAAATACTTTGGAAAAGGTTATAATGGTAATGACTTCTTTAAAAGTAAAATCTCAAAAAATAAGGTGTCTATACAAATTTCAGAAGGGCATAATTCTTTCAAGTAAATCTGTTATTGGTCTTTCTAATATGGTTAAAGATGTTTTTAATGTAGATTATATCATGACTCAAAAGCTGAATCAAGACTGTGTAGAACATCTGTTTGGTTGCATAAGGCAAATGAAGGGCACATACTATCACCCCAATGCTGTTGAATTTAAGTTTAGACTGAGGTCATTGATTCTGGGGAAAGATGTAAAAATAATTAGTGAAAAAACGAACATCATTGCAAAGGGCAACAATTATGATATGTTGATAAATGAATCTGCATGCAATTCCAAATACAGTGATGATAGAGAATTAGCATTAGAACTGTACTTGACCAGCTCATTGTTTAAAGATTTAGATTTTGAATGCCCCTCAGAAGATATAAACAATCAAATTCTAGATAAAGGAAACGAAAAAACGGCTGCCACTATAATTGAAGATGGAGCTCTTAAATATATAGGTGGTTATATTGTAAAAAAGTTTTCTACAAAATATCCACAATTAGGAAGACAGATGAAAGAGTGTAAAAATTCAAATGAATCGTGGATTGGGATAGTAAACAGAGGTGAATTGTACATGCCATCAGATGAATTTTATTCTCAATTAATTGTGCTACGAGAAGTTTTCAACACAATCCGCGGTTCATCACTTTTAGAAGGGAAATCGTGCAAAAAATCTCTTGTTGCTGAATTGCAACGATCAGGAGTAAAGGTCCCAGACGACATTATTGATTTTTTTGCAAAGATATCTATATATTTTAGACTAAGGTACTTAAATAATGCTATCAAAATTAAGAAAAGAAAGACAAAAATTGAAAATGATCGGGGAGATGCCAGAAAAAAATTAAAGTTAAATATTTAGATATGTTTAAATAGTTTTTACATTTCAGGATGGATTTGCATAACCCAAAATATACTTTACAGAATATTATGAAAATATGGTGGGATGACTGGCCATTATCCAAGGAAAATTTGTTTAGATTTGGGGAGTGTTTGGGTCAAAGTAAAGGCCCAGGTCACGAAATAAAAAAATATAAAAAATGAGATTTGGTGTAATGATTGCCTATGATCACAATGCAATTTGATGAAATTTGGGGAGTGACTGGGCCAAACAGTCAAGGTTAAGTCACGAAAAGGTAAAAAAGTCTTATTGCTATATCGTGGTAATTTTTTTTATCTGATTTGTATGAAGTAGTGTCAAAATGTGCATAATTTAATTGCCGTTCTTGAAATATACAACATGATAAAGGCGAAGGTTTTCGCTCTACTGAATGCAAGTCATGAAAAGGTAAATATCACGTTTAATTGCTATAGCGTTGTCAATGTTTATCCGAATTACATGAACCTGGTGCCAAAAGGGCCATAATTTCATTTTATATTTTGTGATATATAGCTTGATATACTGCTGCCATTACCCTTGTTTTTGTATTCATTTGTTTGTATGTATGTCAGGGTGTTTGTGATTCGCATAACTCAAAAACTATTTCACCCAATCTCATGAAGTTTGGCTGGATGATTGGCAGATTTAGGCCAATCTGATTTAGGAAGTGATTGTATTTAAGGTCAAGGTCAAGGTAACAAAAAGGTATAACACCTCTTCTTGTTAAATCGTGGTAAATTTTTATCTGCATTGCATGAAACTATTGTAAACAAAATTTTAATTCAATTGCTTATCTTGTGATACACAACTTGGTATAGACGAAGGTATGCGTTCTAACGGGTGCCCGTTCAAGTTTCCTTGTTCTTCTTTTAGGGCCTGGATGTGTTCGGCAGTAAATTTTCACCAATATCACGTGAAATTATTCATGTATTTCTTGCTAAAGAAAAGAAGAAAATATTGATAGGTAGGGTATATCTCTTGAGAAAATTAATTTCGTTATGCTTTTCAGGGAACTTTATTTGACCAAGAAAAGATATTAAGAAAACTCTTTTCTATGGCATAAGTGATAATAGATATTCGTGTTTTTTTTAGTAAGGTGTCGAATAAAATCGACAGTTCTCCAGAGTTTAAAGTTCTAAAAAGGGAAATAAAAAGGCCTACAAAAATTTTAATTTAAGATAATGCTGCAACAATTCCAACAAAGAATTCTACTTTAAAAGACATACTAGTCCTTTGATTATTGTTTTTACAAATTCAACAGGAAAATTAAAAATGTAATTAGATATTATATTGTATCTTTTTACATTCAATGAACTTGTGACATTGAGAAAAATTACATTATATATTCCCCCAAAATATATTTTTTCGTAAATTATTATCATCATATTCTTCCTTTTTCTTTAAATGCATTAAAACGTTGAAATCAAACTGTGTTCCCCAACTTTTAGAGCTTTTAGAGAGAGTTATTTCATTGTGCGAGTAGATTATGACTTGGGTATTTATGTATGCATGTATGTACTCACACGCAGATACAAACACAAACACACATGCATACATACGCATACAGACACACAAACACACACACACATACACACACATATATATATATATATATATATATATATATACATATATATATATATATATATATATATATATATATATATATATATATATATATATATATATATATATATATATATATATATATATATATATATATATATATATATATACACATATATATACACACACACACACATATATATATATATATATATATATATATATATATATATATATATACCTCAAGTCATAACATTCATTTCAATCCCAATACTATTGTTTGCATAATATTGTCAATTAATTGTAAAATTATTCTGTCATGATGGTTGTTAATTATGAGGTCATATTTAATTGAACCATTTTATTTAACATTTTTTAGTTGGTAAAACCATTTTGAAAGAGACTTGAGTCTGAAAGTAAATTTTCTTTTTGCTCTATTTTCAATAATGTACGAGTACATGATAGAACAAAAGCACATTACTAGAGAATATATTTTTTTCTAAAGGTAAATGGTGATTATCAACAGGGGGGAAAATGATAAAATACTGGATATTATGTCTAAAACGATGAAATAATAGCTATTGGTAATTGGATTCTCAGTTTATTCAAAACATTTATTGGAAATAACCTGAGTTAGACGAAATTTAAAGTCGTGAAGATTTGCACCTGGAAGTAAAGCCATCGCTCCAAGGTGAAATGCATTTGTCGTAAAAAAACGAGAAAATAAACCAAATGTGTATAATTTTTTCATTCCAGTGCAATATGCTCGATGAGATAAAAACGTTTCATGAATTTCTGAATTGTATATTTTCTTCAATTACTTCATGAAATCCAATTTTTCACAACTGGTCTTGTTATACAATCCTTTTTTTTCACTCTTTTATTCCTCTTTTTAGTTGCACAATTCCATGTCCCAAAGCTGGCGACATAATCATATATATGTTATAGTGTCAATTCCTAGAGCTCCCCGGCAACTAGGTAAAAAAAAAAATGCATTTGGAAAGTTTAAAAAAAAATTCTGACATAATGACACTAAAGCCTATATGAACTTTAATTCCCCAGTTAATCTTCAGTTGCAAGTACTAACCGTGAATTATTTTCGTACTGAATCTATGATTCAGACTGAATTATGAACTCAGCTTTCGCATAATAATCGTCATAAAATAACTGATACTGACGAAAAAGTATCAGCTCAAACTGCTCGTATGATTAACAAGCATTTTACACATGGGCGTCATTAGTACGTTAGTATAGAAAATGTTTATACACGTTGAAACATTGAAAAAAAAATATTTTCCTTTCCGTTAAAGCATGTAGGTGCAGTTTCACTTTTATTTACGATTCAGTAACTGAAGTTTGAAGAAATACGATATATTTAAAAAAAAAATTTTGTTCTCGTTACTTTTTGCCATTATTACAAAATTTTAATAATAATAATAATAATAATAATAATAATAATAATAATAATAATAATAATAATAAACATTTTAGAATAGTATTAGATTTAAAAACTTCTAGTAATTATGAAGATCGGAGATAACCTTTTCACTTTCAGGAACCTAAGGAAAACTTATCTTCTGTAGTCAGTAGACTGAACCAGGAGAGGCTTAACTACTTTCGATGTTCTCCAGATTGTGCATCTTTTTGCTAAACTGGTCTGCTTATAAAACCCACTTTTGTTCGTTTTGTATAACTGTGTCACGTGATCCTTTTAATGGAGTTTTATGTTTCTTAAATAAAATTATTCTTATTCACTTGATGATAATAGTTTCATTTTAACTAAGAACAAACATAATTCCGGAATTGAGACTAATTTCAAAGGACGCCAATTCCATTCTACACGCCACGTAAACTCTTTGAGAACATTCAAGACATCCACGAAGCATGAATTCCCACTACTTAAAATTCTACGACGTCATAATGGAACAAAATGTATTAAATTTTTTTTATGCTGTTCATAACATATTCAAATTCACAATTCATTTACGTTACTGGCATTTATGTCACTGAGTGATCACATAACTAGAACTTAATAATAATGAAAATGAATGTTATAAAGCTCTTAAACTCTTAAGGCCTACATACCAAGTCTTCCTTCGAGAGATTAATCCTAACAGTGAATATAAAAAAGACATTGTTACCAGGGAAATTGATTGTCAATATGCAATGCGATCTTTAAATGAGGAAGTGTGACTTGAGATATATCCTGACAGCTAAAGAACTCTCTGGAAAGTGGGTTTTTTTTTTTGGGGGGGGGATGGGGGTTTGGGACCAAAAAAGGAAGATGTAACTAACATACTAATTCTTCCTTCGAGAGATTAATCCTAACAGTGACTATAATAATTATATTGTTACTAGGCAAATTAAATGCAAATATGTAATGCGATCGTTAAACAAAGAAGTGTGATTTGAGATACATCTTGACAGGCTAAGAACTCTTTGGAAAGTCGGGAGGGGGGGGGGGGCCGCACAAAGGAAGATTTAACTAAAATGACGTGAGTGATGACATGGAAAATGTCACTAATAGAGAAGAGTTATGAAACCCTGAAACTATAAACTTTAGTGGGGGTAAAGGAATAGATTTAAACATGGTGTAATTTAGAGTAAACGGACAAAACGCGTAATTCACAAGTTACTTGAACGATACTTTCGTAACTCATAGGAAACTTAAAAGGTATAATATAAAAACTGGAGCAAAACAAGTTAGGCTAAAGAAAATTGGACCAGAAATTAGTTTTCTAATTCTAAACTTTCTGAAATAACTTGGTTGACATCTTAAAAGAGACCCGTTTTCGTTTTGGAAATACTTGTAGCTGACATTTTATGTCTGATAGCGACTGAAATAGTTCTTTAGTAATTAAATACTTTTTAGCACATGAATTAAATTGAAATGAGGATCTCAAATATAACAAGGTAAGCACCATTTCATATAGTGTTTTTCTTTACGCATATTCTGACAATTATTTATCATGTTATAGCTCTCTCTCTC
>NC_090738.1:137880346-137905346 GCF_036898095.1 Palaemon carinicauda | reverse complement strand
GACGTGGCAAACAGAAGGGGGGCCGTATCAAGGTTACCCCGTTCTCGTACTACTAATGACCACCACCACAGATGGCGCACATTCCTTGTAGCAATGAGCGCGGTGCTACTGATACAGTACCTCAGGGAGGGAAACTGTAAAGATTTTTTCTTTTAGAAAAGAAGGGTGGGTCCATCAGGACAACAAGGCGATCTCACTAAAAAGTATATTTTTCGCTGGGCTCAAGCCATGTCATCCTGATGGAAGCATTCCAGAGCATCAGTATATCTGTGGATTTTCATTGGTGCCTTAACCTTGAGACGACCTTTCTATGATCATTTGGATCAATCAAGACAAATGACGTTACCGTTATCCGTCATACCTCACTAATAATACGCGATGTTAGTGCTTCCTGCCCCCTACACGGAAGAGTCATTCTAGATAGTAGAAAAAAGGGGGTCTCAAGGTTAGCATGTATTGTATGAACAAACATAAGTATACACTGGATGTACAAACCGTCTCGTAGTTTATGAATATTACCATATACTTATCAGTGTTTCTTATATCCATTGTTTGTGAACATACAAATACATGAAGAGTACATACTCTGAACATTTAATCATGCAATTGTCGGGCGAATTAGGACGCAATTACGTTCTAATAGACATTTATTTTCAATAAATGAATATGAAAATTAGCAAGTAAAACGAATGTATCATGATAACGGAATAATACATGTAACATGTACAGAGATTATCTTTCTTTCTTGGGAAGAAAGAAAAGATGAGTGCCACTCTCAGATTGAAGAAAATTTATAATAAAATTTCTCTTCATAATTCCTGCACTAGTTACTTCTATCGGCACTGTGTACTACGTACACATGGCACTATTGCTTTCTGCATAGTTCCACACCTGGGATTTTTGAACAGAGCTAGTGTCACCATGGTAATACTTAATCAAAGGAGGTCACACTAAGAGGATGACCTCTTCTCCCTTTAATTGACAGTCCTGGTCAATTAGCTGTTCATTGTAGAATTAGACGGCAGGTTAAATACTCTACCCGACGTCACCACATACTGCTTCAGTTCATGGAATTGCTTATCATAGTGTTTGTAGAACACTCTGGATGATTCTCATCCAGTATATGAGCGAGGACATTCGAAGTCCCAAGCAATTAATTGTTTATGACAGTAATTAGGAGGCAGGTTTTAATACACTTGATGCAACCACTACATAGTGCTTCAGTTTGTGGACCTGTTTCGCATAGTGTTTGTAAAACACTCTGGATGATTTCCATCTAGTGTATGAACGAAGATGCTCAAAGTCAATATACTGAAAGAAGGCTCAGTGATAAAGCAATCTTTCTCGGATCATGACCTGCGGGAGTAATGTAAGGATCCGCTCTATGAATAAAGTAGGTGAGCTTCGCCCTCATTTGTTTTAGGGATAAGTTTTATCCAGAGGTTTCTCCTTTAAAGAGCTGACCTCCCCTGAAATCTGAAGTTCTACGAAGATAGACCTTTAGACACTCTACCGGATATAGAGAGATATCTTCCTTCAGAGGGCAGATTCTCCAGGGACCCCAACTTTTAGTGGGTAGCTCATTCTTAGCGAGAAAGGATGGATTAGGGAAGAGATTCAGTTCTCCTGTTTCTCCGAACTGGATATGGCCCTCATCTCTAGATAGGGCCACTATTTCACTAACTCTAGCCCCTGAGGCTATAGCAAACAGAAAAATAACCTTTTGTGTTAGATCCTTAAGCAAACAATCTTCATTGTTCATGGATGAGGCAAAATGTAGGACCTTGTCAAAAGACCAAGAGATGGACTTTTGTGGTGCTGCAGGCCTAAGCCTTGCACATGCCTTCGGGATCTTATTAAAGATCTCATTCGCCAAGTCCACTTGAAAGGCATATAGAAGAGGTCTAGTCAAGGCTGACTTGCACGTCGTTATCGGGTTTACTGCCGAACCTTGGTTATGAAGATGGATAAAAAATGACATACAGAAGTTCATTGAAATCTGTTTTGGTCCTTTTGCTTTTACGAAAGCAACTCACTTTTTCCATGATGACTCATACTGTCTTCTAGTTGACTGAGACTAGTATTCTTCTAAGAATTCTATATTGTCTTTTGATATCCCAAACCCTTTCTTAACCGCAAGGGCAAGAAAATCATGCAATGAAGGGTTCTGGTTCTCTGTGATAAATCGAAGGCAAATAATCTCTGAACCTTCCGAAGTCATCCTGGGTTCAGAACTAGGGACAGCCTCAGCCTCCGTTCCTTCCTCAAGGAGGGCCGGTTGCTCTTGGGCTACTTGGGAGCCAACAAGGCTACTATTACCTGGAAGTATCTCAGCATGTTGAGGACGCTCAGCAGTTGAAGGGATGGGATGAACTGGAAATCCTAAGTGTATCCCTTCCATTACAGAGACATGATGTCTATCATTTTTGTTAGAGGGTCCTCGTATGAGGCTACGTATCGAGGTAGTTCCTTGACGACGCTCGTAATGAAGAGGTCGGACTGCAGTTTGGTGACTTGTCCCCATCTGGGGGAGAATAGGTCTGCGTTTGTGGACCATTCCAACTCTATCGGCTTGAGCCCGAGTAGAGCATCCACGGTCACATTGCTGATCGGTTGTATGTGAATTGCTGACAGGTGCCATCCCTTTAGATAAGGGACAGTTATCTACACCTAGACTGTATAAGACGTTCTCTAGCATCGTCGATTGCAGCGTCTCGTTATCACTTTGGAGTCCCAGATCAGCCGTAGACAATCTGATCTGCCTGGAGAGAGTTTCCCCACTCATGACTGGACCAACATGGTCTTGGGACTTTCGGGCTTTGACCTTTGTTAGGGAAGCGATTAAGGAAGGACCGATATCGGTCTTTTTAGGCCTCTTCGAGCGTTTGATGCTTGTTTTCTCCAGACTCTCAACGCATCTTGCAGCGGTGCTCTTAGCACTTGGCCTGTCTCTGTTGCGAACTAGAGAGAGATCAGAGCTCCTCTCTGTTCACGTTTTGGGAATCTGACTGATTACCAGAGTCTCTTGACAGACCTTACCATCTCCTTTTACATTCCCAAAGGAAAGGAGAGTTGGTGGCTTTTTAGCCATTGCAACCTATGAGCTGGAGAGAATCGAGACTTCTTGAAGCTTATCTTGCATTCGCGATGTTCCGGGGACCGGATCACATCATTGGATGTTCATAGACCAGCCACTTTGGGTGCTGCCCACCCCAGCCTCTCGTCCAGGAACATTGTTGTCTGAACTTTTCCTAGGCTTAATTATTGTGTGACTGTGTCTGCAAATTTTATGAAGATATCTAGGACTGTGTCTAGTCTGACGAGTATCTTTCCGAAGAAGTACGTTACTTTGTGTAACTTGAATCCTAGATAGGAGGGGAGAGGGTGATTGACTGGAAGTTCCCAATAAACGACTTTCAGGTCTGGTAAGACTACAGGCACCCTTTTTTTTTTGCAACAGGGTCCTTATGTTCAGGAGGATAAACTTTCTGAACTCATTATTTTGTTTGGACTTGTTGAGTGGCGACAACTCCCGAATGACTCAGAATTTTCTTGAGTCCTTCTCGTAGACACACAACGGCCTTCCTTGGAATTCGGTGGACTATAGTTTCCTTACCAGCTTTATGCTCTAGAGCTCTCAGGTAAACTCCTCTAGGAGGGTTTTGGATTATAGGAGGAGTTGAGGGAATGTTGGTAGAGATCACCACCTCTCATCTTAGTCCCAACTTGATTAGGCCATGGACCCAAGGATCGAAGGTCCAGCGATCCTAAAGGAACCTCCCTCCTACTAGAAGCATATCTATGCTTCGACTGATCAGTATTAATATACTTTTGACGACCTGCCTGTGGCAGCGTAGTCACTATAACTGTGGGATGTTGTTGGACAGCTCGAAATGGATTTCCAGGCCTTTCCATCTTCCTCTTAGGTGGAGGACCCCCAACCTTGGAAGATTTTCTTTTTAAAAGGATGCCCCACTTTTGGAGAAGTCCTACTTTCTCCGTGGTGGCGTTCTTAATCACTTCCCTGACTACCTCGTCTGGAAAGAGGTTTTTACCCCAGATGTTGGATGATATTAGCTTCCTTGTTTCGTGTTTTGCTGTCGCGTTAGCGAACACTGACTCCCTACATGTTCTTCTAGCCTTTATAAAGGCATAAAGGTCATTTACCAATGTAGCCATATGCATTTTAGCTAAGACCTTGAGCATGTCAGGGGTATCTTGATGAGCTGAACAGAACTCTATCTAGTTTTGTAGAGACAGGGAGGCTGCAAGTCTCTCCTTTGTTTCTTGTTCATCCTGTAAGAGAAACTCAGATAATTTAGGGATATTTTCCTTAAATTGTCGACTGGCGACATCCGACTCAAGTCTTCCTACTGAAAAGGTTAAATGGGCTTCCTTCCAGTTCTTCTCCTGTCTGGGAAAGGCTAGTGACAGAGGCTCGCACTCCTTGAGTGTAGGACACGGTTTACCTGCCTCTACTGCCTCGGTGACATATTTAAATACCTTCTCCGTAAAGGGGAATGAAATTGAAGCAGGAGCAGGAATGGAAGAGTACCTGTTACCTGGTGTGAATACCTTCGACACCGAGTAACCCGCCTTTTCTATGCTACTTGATAGGAGAACCTGTGCTTTATCATGGTCGAGAATCTTAACTTCCTTTGATTCCGTTCCTCTTCCTGACCTTGGTTCATCCCTCAGTCTAATGAAACAGTTCGGGAAAGCGTCAAAGCTTGGCCAAAACTGGATTTTGTCCAGAGGAAGAGCATCCATTTTCTCCGAGATGTAGAGTTTGCCGTTTAAAATCGGCATCAGCTCCGCAAGCCTCCAGGGATTGGTTTTGGATCATGTCGGAAGATCTTGATCTATGGGTTGTTTGTACGACCCCTGAGGAGCGGCAAGTGAAGCTTTACAAGGCTCTAAATTGCATTTTGCTTCCTGCTTTGTGCTCTGTTTGCACAAGTTTTCCAGTAGATTCCTCACTTGGGCCCATAACTGGTCCATTCCATCTAATAGAGGGATAGAAGGTGGAGATATCGATGTCGCTGGCTCTAGAGCCAGTATGGACGGAAACAATTCCAACCCAACATTCTCCCCTTCTTCCCGTGGGTGCTTTCTGCCCTCCTTCCCAAAGGCTATCTGGCCGTTGGGAGATGTACCTCGTGCCTGGGGTACAACTATTTCCTTTCTTGCTGTTGGAAATAGTAACCTACGCATCTTGTCATTAAGCAGGTAAGGTCGCGGAGAGATTTTCTGAAAGCCTCTCACCCAGTTGCATAGCTTGAAACTAGCTGCATTCCCAGTCTCTACCCACTTGGGATTCTTGAAACCCTCGAACAATAAGGCCCAACATACTTTGCAGGCCTGCGGGTTCCAATACTGCAGGGGTTAGGAAATAATATTGCAAGGGGCATGAAATCTGCATGCATTATGTCTGGAAAAACACTTACTATTAGTTTTGCAAAAGACTGCAACACAAGACATTTGGTGTTCCTCCTGTAAAGAAAGGAAAACAGAATGAATATACGAATGATTATCTCACTGATAACCAATATATGAAAAGTCTATCTTGACAGAATAGCTTAGGATAGCAAGCTATAAAGGGATAGTAAGACACACATAATTGTGTATCCCTTGCGAGTATTAAATGTGATGAATTCCCTTATCAAAGGGACTCCAAAAAAAAAAGAAGGGGGGGAGGTTTCTAACACCTAGGGATAGAGAAGTGTATGCTTCATTGTCTTTCATTCTAAATACTGTGCGGTAAGGATGACTGATTTCTCAATCAGCTTAATGAAGAAACACTATTCCTTCAATATAAAAGCGGCACCAGCACAAGCACACACGAGGGTACCCAAATTATGATAGTAATAACTACTGTATAATCGAACTGTAGTTTTCTATTTGCAGTATGCACTATATTGCAAATTACTGACTACTGTATAATTATATATAGTGTGATCCAGCCAATGCGCTGCCTTTATGGCAAGCATCCGACTGCACGGTCCAGCTGGCATGATGCCAACTGGACTGGGAAAAATTAAAGACATATATTTATGTATCCCACCCAACCTATTTGCTGTGACCTCCCCTACAAGATTAAATCATAGAGTTTCCTGACCATGGAGACTTGAGGATAAGGGCTCTGCCCTTTAAGGGTTAGGAGTATAAACTCCAGTCCTTAAAAAATTTAATATTGCAGGGGAATCTGAAGACTGATTTCTAATCAGAATATTGAAGAAATTAAATTCTTTCAATATGAGATTGGGTTCCACAAATAATTGGGTAGGATACTCAAAATATATTGAAAACACTACTAGTATAATATATACAGTAGCTTTCTATTTGCCGAATATCCTATACTGCAAATATACTAACTATCTGTATAAACATATACTGTAGTACCGCCGGCATGTTGTCGGCATAGTTAGCTATTACCGGCATATCCAGCCTGCTAGCTAAAAGAGAGAGATATAGCATGGAGAAAAGGCTACCTAATACTGTGTATAAAAACAGTAAATATGGATGTAAAAGTCTAATTTTACTACCTTCCTCCAGAAAGAATGTTCAAATGGAAGGGGAGAATGTAACATTCAAGCATCCATCCAGCTACAGTACTGTCGCCGGCAAGGTCCTGTCTATACAGTGCAGTATCAGTACAGTCGGCATGCTGCCGGTTGAGTCAGCACCAATCTGTGCTGGCCTGGTAGGAAGTACCCCGGCAGCTGCCACTGTTGCTAGCAGTCCAAGGGAGAACTGAAGAACCTTTGGTAACAAAAGGGACTTCCCACTCACAGCCAACATGGCCAACAGCTGCCGGCCGGCCGCTGCCATGACTGCCGGCCGGCAGTTGCCATGACTGCCAGCCGGCAGCTGTCAAGACTGCCGGTCGGCAGTTGTCATGACTGCCGGCCGGCAGCTGTCAAGGCTGCCTGTCACTGAAAATAGCTACTGGCAGTCGGACAACGGCTGAAGAGAGGGAGTCTGGTCGATCCAGGCAACCCACCGGCAACAGTAAGGTTGCAAGGATTCGGCAACATAAAGGGATAGAAGGGGAGGGCAAAGAGGGTCCTGTGAAAGGTACAGCAGGAGTTGGCCGTAAGCCTGTCCTTCCTCACCTAACAAAACTCCGTTCCTGTATTAGAACTATCCCATGTGGCTGAAAAATTCTATTCCTTAGCCTAGGGTTAGATTAATTCGATAAAGAGGTTGGTAGCACCCTCGCCACCACCTCTGAACGGTAAGGGAACGGGGTTCTAGTGCCAGTGTCCCCTAAGCAGTAGAAGAATCTATTCTACAGCTTAGGGTCAACTAATGCAGGACTAGTCTGTTAGGCCACAGGTAGAAGGTATCATATCGTACAGACCCTTCAAGAGTGGCCTAGGGAGGTCTAGCCTCCTATGTCGGCACCCTAACCAAGCAAAAGAATTCTATTCATCTTGCCAGTCAGCTACCGACCACAGACTAAATACTCTGAGATTCTGTCATAAACCCAAAATTCTGCATCTGCAGTTACAGGGGAAGGGCAGAAAAACCGTAGGATAGTCATGCCTGAATTAAAAATTTGAGGCCGACCCACTAAGGATGTAACCTAAAGCTACACTCAGAGGGAAGAGGGATTACCCTTAATTCTCCTTCTTGGAGACGTGTAAAGTTTCATCCAATTCTAAGAGATAACTATCTCTGCATAAATTGAAATCGCAATACAAGAGGGTTAACGGGGAAATGTCTGAACATATAATAAAATGCCTAGATTAAGTTACCTAGGCGAGACGAGATCTCGGTTACCTCACTCACCAAAACTCTAACTATACGATCGACATGGAAAGGAAAATTATGCACATTATGAATATCTTTACAAGTATAATTTGCCTAAATAGCTTATGTAATTGATTAATTGATTAATGCCATTTATAAACCGGGTAGTCGTTCTACTAACTTAATAACTTATGCCTAACGAACGACAGCGCTCATAGCGCCTCCAGTATAGGCTAGCTCTAAACACAATAAATTACTCCAATTTCACTGTGAAACGGGAGATAAAAAATTTTCCATTGTAGAACCAATACTTAACTTTCCGAAGGCGAAAGAAGCTGGAGAATGCATAATAAAAATCCTTGAAAATCAATCAAAAAGTTAGATCAACAGGGAACACCACTGAGCGAAATCGCTACAAAATTAGGAATGTCCACCATCTTGGGAATGGGGGTAACCTTGATACAGTCCCCCTTCTTTTTACCACGTCCCCCTCGAAACGTGAACGCTATTAGGGGTGCAGATTGCTATGTGGCGTGTCAAGAATATGTCCTCTGATATTATGGGAAATCCTTGAGAGAAATTCTAAGGATATTCGTGCCAGGAGTTAGAATTCCGGATACCTAAGGTAAAATCATCTGGGAATATCACGGTAGTAAAATATATCCCTTAGGATGCTACTTTAGGAACCTCCATCAGGACGACATGGCTTAAGCCGAATATATATATATATATATATATATATATATATATATATATATATATATATATATATATATATATATATATATATATATATATATATATATATATATATATATATATATATATATATATATATATATATATATATATATATATATATATATATATATATATATATATATATATATATATATATATATATATATATATATATATATATATATATATATATATATATATATATATATATATATTCATATATATATATCTATATATATATATATATATATATATATATATATATATATATATATATATAACGGATTTTGAGCGAAGCGAAAAATCTATTTTTGGGTGAGATAGCCATGGCGTCCTGATGGAAGGTTCCTTTTTGGTAGCTTCCTTGGGTATAAGACTACTAAGATATTCCCAGAGAATTTAACCACAGGTTATCACAGAATTCTAACTTCTGGAGCGAGTATCTCAAAGGTTTCCCCTTAAGACATCGTAATACAACAGGGGACACGCATGTCTGAACGCGCCACATAGCTATCTTCACCCCGAACAGAGTTAATGCTTCGGTGTGTAAGGACTGAGAATAGCTGGGAGCCGTTCCACAGCTAATCTCACTCGTGGCTACTACTGATACTTGAGACGTAAACAAACGGACGCCATTGCTCTAATGACGTCACGCCCGTCTTCATCCTGAAGCCAGTTGCTGCCCATCACCATGATACAGTAGCACAGGGTGGGAACAAAACTGGACGAAGTAGTAGGGAGGGTCCATCAGGACGCCATGGCTATCTCACCCAAAAATAGATTTTTCGCTTCGCTCAAAATCCGTTTTTTGGGCTCAAGCCATGGCGTCCTGATGGAAGAGTACCAGAGAATCAATGTATCGTGGTAGATTTTCCCCCAGTATTAAGTGCCGAGGCATTGACAAAACAGCAAAGTAATCTTAGATAAAGAACCATAGGGACGAAGTATCCTGCCCCCCTTGGCAGTGAAGTTCCCATGGGTTATGCCGACGTCAAAGTGGTATTGAAGGGCTATTCATCCTGAGAGAAGAACTTGAAGAACTTAGAGATGAAGCGGAATGTTTGGTATTTGTATAGGAACATTCTGAAATTAGACCAGTGGTGGTTGGGCACTGTGTATAGAGTTCATCTCTTGGTTATCAGAAGTAAGTATTCGTGTAGGAACCTTACTTAGTCAGGGTGAATATAATTTAGGATTAAACATCTTAAATTCTTCATAACCATAAGAAAGGAGGAATAAATAAAACTATGACAGGTATGTATTTCATAGTAAGTAGGAGCTGATAGAGACGCATAAGTAATAAAATAGAAATTTTATTTCACAATGCAGAAATTAAATAATTTACAGCAAAAGTAAAGTTCATTTACAGTAATAATAATGTACATAGAAATAAAGGCTTGCTCTTGAATCTGAAAAGGAATTTCAGGATATTAGTAGGTACTCGTTCTCGAGGAACGCAAGTCTTTAAATAAAACACATCATGCTCAAGGCATGCGGCACTTGTGTGACACTATGACATTTCACCTGGGATAAGAACAGTTATAAAAGCACTAAGTGTTTTTAGACATCACTATGAATCGCTCGAGGGTCAACATAGGCACCCGAAGAGTTAGAGTCCCAAGTAACTCACTGTTCTACGCAGAGTTAGGTGCAGGTTTCATAACACTACCTGCGGCTACCACAAAATGTTTGACTTCGTGCACTTGTTTCGCATAATGTTTAAAGAAAACTCGCGAGGACTTCCAGCCCGTGAAGTTTTTAAGGCTTTCAAAGTCCATGCTCTGAAAGAAATTCAGAGAAGATGCCACTTTTCTAGGATCATGACCAGCGGGTGTACTGTTCGGATCCGCTCTGCGAATGAAGTAGGTGATTTTCGCTCTTAATTGTTTCAGTGACAGGTCGCTGCCCGATGTTTCTCCTTTGAAGAGTTGGCCTCCACCAAAGTTCGAAGTTCTGCGAAGATAGACCTTGAGGCTCTCTACTGGACATAGAGAGACATCCTCCTTCAGGGGGCATATTCTCCAAGGGCCCCATCTTTTGGTGGGTAATTCATTTTTAGCGAGAAACGTCGGAACAGGGGAGAGGGTCACTTCTCCTGAATCGGTAAACAGGATGTGTCCTTCTTCTCTTGATAATGCCACTATTTCGCTGACTCGAGCTCCCGAAGCGAGAGCAAATAAAAATATAACTTTCTGAGTCAGATCCTTGAGGGGGCATGAATCATTGTCCAAGTTGGAGGCGAAATGGAGTACCTTGTCTAGTGACCAGGAGATCGGTTTCGGTGGGGGTGCTGGACGTAGGCGAGCACATGCTTTTGGTAGTTTGTTGAAGATGTCGTTGGACAGATCAATTTGGAAAGCATATAGAATTGGTCTAGCCAAGGCCGATTTGCAGGTTGAAATCGTATTGGCTGCTAATCCTTGTCCATGAAGGTGAATAAAGAAGGACATACAGAAATCAATTGTGATTTCTTTAGGATTTTTTGCCTTGACAAAGGAGACCCATTTCCTCCAGGATGATTCATATTGCCGTCTCGTGGATTCGGTCTTGTATTCCTCTAGGAAGTCTAGACTTTTCTTCGAGATCCCAAACCTCTTCTTTGCGGCAAGGGAGAGAAAATCATGAGATGAAGGTCCTTGATTTTCGATGATGAAGCGAAGACAGTCGACTTCTGTACTTGTTGAGAGAGAACTGGGCCCGGGAGAGGGATCAGCTTGGGCTGCAGCTCCAGGACCAGGGGGTACCAGTTGCTCCGGGGCCACTTGGGAGCCACTAGGGCCGCTGTCCCTTTGAAGGTTCTCAGTTTGGAGAGGACTTTCAACAGAAGGTTGGTGGGAGGGAACAGGTAGATCTTGGACCATCTGTTCCAGTCCAGTGACATGGCGTCCACTGCTTCTGCTTTGGGGTCCTCGTACGGGGCTACGTACAGAGGAAGTTGATTGTTGTCGCTCGTTGCAAAGAGATCTATCTGAAGTTCTGGGACTTGGTGAGAGATGAAGGAGAACGATCTTGCGTCTAGAGACCATTCCGACTCTATTGGGTTTGTCCGAGATAGAGCATCCGCTGTCACATTGCGGAATCCTTGTAGGTGAACTGCAGACAGGTTCCACTTCTTCTTCTCCGCCAGACGGAAGATTGGGAGAAGCACCTGATTTATCTGGGGCGATCTTGAGCCTTGGCGATTGAGACAACGAACTACCACCGAGTTGTCTAGGGTTAGACGGATGTGGATCGAGGGCGGCGGGGATAACTTCTTCAGAGTTAGAAGGACCGCCATGGCCTCCAAGATGTTTATGTGGAACGTCTTGAATAGTGGAGACCAGGTACCTTGAACCTGTTTCTGGTGGGAGTGACCTCCCCAACCTTCCAGTGAGGCATCCGTGTGGATGTTGAGTGATGGAGGAGGGTGTTGGAGAGGAATGGACCTTTTCAGGGCCTTTTCTTCCGACCACGGCTTTAGGAGGCGTCGCAGTCTGTTTGGAAGCCGTCTCTTGAGGTCTCTTCGAGCGATGGATGCCGAGCGTCTCCAGACTCCCGCGGCATCCTTTAGCTGTGCACGAAGCACTGGGTTTGTCACTGAGGCGAATTGTAGAGAGCCTAGAACTCGTTCCTGCTGTCGTCTTGAAATGCGTTTGGATTTCAGTAGTCGCTTGACAGACCCTGCTATTTCCTTCCTTTTCTTCTGGGGGATGGAAAGGCGGTGTGACTGAAGATTCCAGTGGATTCCCAACCACTGAAACTTCTGAGCTGGAGAGAGGCGAGATTTTTTTTTCGTTGATCTTGAATCCCAGGTGTTCTAGGTACTGGGTAACTTCGTTGCAAGACTTTGCACACTCTTCGGGCGATGGAGCCCAGACTAGCCAGTCGTCGAGGTAGGCCATCACCTGGACGTTTCTTAGGCGGAGCTGTTGTACTATGGCATCCGCCAGTTTTGTGAAGATCCGAGGGGCCACATTGAGGCCGAAGGGCATGGCCCGGAAGGCGTAGCTTTTCCTTTGGAGTCGAAATCCTAGGTGGGAGGAAGCGTGATGGTTCATTGGAATGTGCCAGTAGGCATCCGCCAGGTCTATAGAGACCGTGTAGGAACCTTGAGGCAGAAGGGTCCTTATTTGTTGAAGCGTCAGCATCTTGAATTTGTTGTTCTCTATGAACTTGTTGAGGGGGGATAAGTCCAGAATGACTCTGAGTTTGTCTGAGTCCTTCTTGGGAACACAAAACAGTCTCCCTTGGAACCTGGTGGACTTTACCTTCCTTATCACCTTCTTGTTCAAGAGGTCTAGAACATATTCTTCCAGAAGGGGGGTTGATTGTTGGAAGAATTGCTGGAAGATTGGGGGTGGTTGAGTCCAACTCCAGCCTAGACCCTTCTTGACGATGCTGTGTGCCCAGGGATCGAAGGTCCAACGATCCTGGAATTGGCGGAGTCTTCCTCCCACCGGAAGCACTTCATTGCTTCTGGTGTCCCGAGGACTTGCTGCCTCGGCCGCTAGCTCCCTTTCCTCCTCTACCTCTGGAGGGACGGCGAGATGCGTCTTTGCTTGCACCCCTGAATGAGCCTCTACCTTTGGCATGAAAGGTAGTTGATGGTTGCTCAAAGGCAGGGGTGAAGACCGGTGACTGTGACAACACCGGTTGGGGGACCAATTGAAAGGTCTGTTGTGGTTGGGCAACCACTTGGGAGGTAGCGGGTCCCGGAAACTGACGTCTTTGCTGACGTTGCTGGGGTTTTGACTTTTGGGGTTTCCTCTTAGGCTGAGGTCCGTCGTCCTGAGAGGGTTTCCTTTTCCTGGACATGCCCCACTTGTGGAGAAGGTTCCTATTCTCCGTGGCGGCTCTGTCAGTGATTTCCTTCACAAGGTCAGAAGGAAACAGGTGCTTTCCCCAGATGTTGGAGGAAATCAGCCTCCGGGGTTCGTGTTTCACGGTGGCACCGGCAAACACGAATTCACGACAGGCTCTTCGAGCCTTTATGAAGTGGTACAAGTCCTTCATTACCGTCAGTAAGTGGGATTTGGAGAGTACCATGTAGTGATCTGGTACTCTAGTGTCACAGGCCATAACTTCCAGTTGGACTTGATGAGAAAGAGACGCCGCAAGCCTCTCCTTCGTGTCTTGTTCCCGGCGAAGGAGGTGATCGTTGAGCTTAGGGAGGTCTTCATTAAACTGACGTCCGGCGACGTCAGGATCGAGCCTTCCCACGACGAAAGTATGTTGAACATCTTTCCAGTGTCGAGCGTCAGGGGGGGTCCCGATGGAGAAGGGTCTGCACTCCTCCAGTGCAGGGCAGGGTTTCCCTTCTTCCGCCGCTTTAAGGCATGCAGCTAAGGCCTTTTCCAAGAATGGAAGAACCGCAGTATCAGGTGCAACGTAAGTAGGGTGCTTCTTGCTCAATGCCGGAAGCTTAGAGCAGGTAAAGCCTCTACTCTTGAATGCGGAGGCTAGCATAGCCTGGGCCTTTGCGAGATCGAACACTATCTCTTCCTTAGGTTCGGTCTCTTCCTTCGAGGCAGGTTCGGAACGAAGCCGGACGTAACAGTCCGGGTAGGCCTCAAAGCTTGGGAAGAACTCCACATCTTCCAAAGGGACCGTGCCGATCTTATCACTGACAAAGATCCTGCCGGTCGCAATAACCATATGCTCTGCATACCTCCACGGGTTGGCATGAGAGCAAGCGGGGAGATCCTTGACCGAAATCTTCTTCGGCTCTCTGGATCCTATCATCGACCTGATGGACTCCTGGTTCTCCTTCAGCCTGTCGTCCATGACGGCTCTAATCAGCCGGATCAGTTCTTGAGTGGAAGAAGAAGGATCCGGAGTCGAGGAGGTAGACGGAATAGACATTTCCGTCGGTGTAGGAGTAGGAGGGGGGATGGACGAGGGAGCAGCTTCTTGCTCCGACTCGGTGTATTCCACCTTGTCTTCGTCATCTTCGGCTCCTTGAGCCATAAGCGTTTTCTCCGTGTCTTCCGAGACATCCGAAATCTGTTCGTCATCTTCGGAATCCAAACGACACTCGTGCATGGACTGAGCCATGACTACATCAGGTTCCACCGTAATTTGGACAGTGGGGATCACGTCTTTGGGTACCACTGAGTCAGGGGAGGCCTTAGGGAACAATAGTGACCTTAGTTCTTCGGTGGCCAGGTACGGTCCGGTAGCATTTTTCTGGAAGCCACGCACCCACTTGCGCAGCTTTTCACGAGAAATTTCTCTAACCTCCGCTGAAGGAGGATTATGGAAGGCCTCAACTAGGTGAGCCTGGCAGACCGTACAATCCAGTGGATTCCAAAACTTCAAATCCCCTTTCTTGTCTGCACAAGGGGCGTGAGTCCTGCAAGCCGTATGCCCGTAAAACTGCGGGCGTTTCACAGCGCAGAAGGCGAAATCACACTTCATCTGCTCCTCCTGTGGAAGAAAGAGAAAATGAGTATGGGGGAGTCATAAGAATGGCTCTTAAACTAAGTTAATATTAATCATTAATTTTAACTTAATGAAGGTGTGATGCATAGAGAATGAAAATAGTAAAGGAGAACATGCTCCATGCATCTCGCCCGGCTGGTTACCATAAGCTTGGTCCCTGGATAATCCGAGTGACCGAGGGCACTGGATATAGTTCCCTAGAATTCCAAGTATTTTGGAATTCCATGGAAGAAACCAAGGACAAGATTGGGACCGAATTCATTCGGTTCCCAGTTAAGGGCCAGAAGGCCTCATTTAAAAGGTAACTGCTTCCGGCAACCAGCCGTGCTAAGATGCACATAGCATTCTGGAATTAGAAGAATGCAAAGAGACAGCATGATCACTAATAGAGCAGTACTAGGTACTGATCTTAATAGCAGAAGCAGCTTATCTGTTTGCGATATAGGGCTATCATAGTCTTATGATACTTACAGTAAGGGGGTGCAAGTATTCTTGACGCCTCCGGGGCATCCGGCAAGCCGCCGGCATGCCGGAGCTCGCTCCAGCATAGATTCTGGCATTAGGACAGACAATGTTCAAAGTCAGTCAAATACTAGGATGGCGGCCGCCGGCACAACGGCGGCACGCCGGCAGGGAGCGGCGGCTCCGGCAGTCGGAGGATGCCAGGTTGGTGACTGGGATAAGGATGGTAAAGGCTGTACCGGGTTGCCGGCAGTATATGCCGGCACTCCGGCGGTCGACCGGCAAGCGGACGACAAGCTAGGAGGAGGAGAGCCGCCGGTAGTAGCCGGCGGCAGCCGGCAGTCCCTCGGTACACGGGGGGCTGGCGGCAAGGTTAGGGAGAGTCACCAAATAGGAGGCAGGTATTGCCGACAGAAGAGGCGGCAAGAGACCGGCACCCGGATAGGGAGAGAGACAGGGGGGAGGGGGGAAGGGATGTAGGAAGTACCATCAGGATTCCAAACATCCCTCCCCCTCCCTGAGGGGGTGTACCCATGATAGAGGCAGGCTCTAACATCCATGAGCAGGGGTCACTAGGGACCGGGAGCAAGGTAGCCCAAGGGAGGGCTAGGGTACACCCAAGGGGGGGGGGGGAGACTCCCATATGCAGAACTATACTAGTAACTAACCTTATAGGACACTATGAAGGTATGCGTACCAGAGCGGACTGCACAAGGAAGCTCGGGTAGCCCTACTATTCCACCCTAAGGAGGAGTTGTAGGACAGGGGACAGATGGGTATAAACTAACCTAAGCATAGGCTAGGCTATACAAGAGATAGGTGGGGAGGGAGAAGAGAGAAGTCTTCCCAGGAAGGGTTTCTGTACCAGAGCGGCCACTAAGGAAAGGGAGGACACTCCCTAACCTAAGATCAGGCAGATCAGCTAAAACGGTGCAAGAGTACAGTTTCAGCATGGAACAGAGAAACCTTCCTAACCTAACCTAGAACAGGGCTAAGAGTCCTGAACTAGGAAAGGAAGAAGACATATCGCTATCGCAGGAAAGTCATAGACTATCCTAGCCATAGAGGTAGGCTAGCCTAACCTCACTCTCGGACGCAACCCTAAAGGGGGTTCATTCCTTTAGGGAGGAGAGAGAGGCGATATATACTCTATTAGACAATTAATCCCTTTACTCAGAAAAGGAATCAAGGCTAAATAGAGGGAATGCCAAGGCAGGGGATGAAGGAAGCATATAGGGGTCCTAACATTAGGTTAGTCTAGAAAGAGTCACTGACTAGCCTATCCCCTATATGGTCCCTGAAGGCGAAAACATTTGCATCACTGTCAAAAGTATTGTAAAATAATGCCACTATCTTCATAACTTAGTCTAGGATCACTAATAAATCATGCATGAACACTTGTATGTAGGCTCCTGGCCTGGGGGCTATAGTAGCCGACTGGTATGAGGTCAATCGATGACCGATAAAAAAGCGTCTAAACACGATATAAAAGTTCCTAGCTATGAAGACTAAATAAACTAATGTATTCGATTAGTATATAATGCCGGAAACGTTGTTGTGGCTAACTAAATAAGACATGCATAACAACAACGACGCCATAAAATGGCGGGTCCGGTAGAGGCACAGCTCTGCCACAAAACAGCAATTATCTCGAAAAGTAATATTTACTTTACGGCCAGAGCTTAATTAAACAATACTGGAACCTTGTACTCAACTTTCCAGAAGAAGGCGAGGCTGAAGGTAACGACATAGCGAAGATGCAAAACGATAAAGTTAACACAGGGAAAATCCGTCTAAGTAGGGCAGCTACTAAACAAAGGATTAAGACGGGCGTGACGTCATTAGAGCAATGGCGTCCGTTTGTTTACGTCTCGAGTATCAGTAGTAGCCACGAGTGAGATTAGCTGTGGAACGGCTCCCAGCTATTCTCAGTCCTTACACACCGAAGCATTAACTCTGTTCTGGGTGAAGATAGCTATGTGCCGCGTTCAGACATGCGTGTCCCCTGTTGTATTACGATGTCTTAAGGGGAAACCTTTGAGATACTCGCTCCAGAAGTTAGAATTCTGTGATAACCTGTGGTTAAATTCTCTGGGAATATCTTAGTAGTCTTATACCCAAGGAAGCTACCAAAAAGGAACCTTCCATCAGGACGCCATGGCTTGAGCCCAAAAATATATATATATATATATATATATATATATATATATATATATATATATATATATATATATATATATATATATATATATATATATATATATATATATATTTATATATATATATATATATATATATATATATATATATATATATATATATATATATATATATATATATATATATATATATATATATATATATATATATATATATATATATATATATATATATATATATATATATATATATATATATATTTTTTGGGCTCAAGCCATGTCGTCCTGATGGAAGTTCCTATAGGGTAGCTTCCTAGGGTATATTACAACTACGGCGATATTCCCAGAGAATTTACCTTAAGGTACCAGAATTCTAACTCCTGGAGCGAGTATCCCTCGTGAAAGGGATATCGCGACATATCAGAGGACGTATTCTAGACACGTCACATGGCAATCTACGACCTGAACAGAGATTCGTCTCGTAGGAGGGAGATTGACGAGATACGAATTCGGGAAAGAAAAAGGGGAGCCGCTCCCAAGGCTTCCCTATCCCCCGATTCGTATGCGTGCCTGGCGCCAATCCTGGCGCCATCTGCATTTCCTTTTTGCGTAGCTTAACAACTCGGTGTTTTTTCCTGTTTTTCTCGCAAATCTTGGATTTATTCAGCTTTTCATGGCTTCTTCGTCTTCGTTGACCTCGGATAACTTGAGTATAGTGTCTGTTATGTATAAATGTAGGCTCTTGGTAAAATTTTGAGTGATTAATAGGATTAATCTTTGATACAAGAGCCGTAGCCTACCAGAGGTGTCCTTGACACTGTCACTCGCTAGGTATAAATTAGTTAGTCAGAGTGACATTCCTGGTTGTTTTGCTTAATAAATTTTAGCTATTTAGCTTTACATAGGATTTCCTTTCGTGCTTAGTATTATTTGGCGAAGTATTCGCCATTCTGGCCTACGCTAGGCCATGTAGCCTAGTCGTTTGGTCCTAGTACTTAATGCATGATTTTGGTTTTTCCGAGTGTAATTAAAATTTTATTGAAGCTTTAGGCTATATTTTATACATTTTAGACTGTGTGGAATATTTCCAAGATTGTATACGTGAGAGTTTCGGTGAATCAGGTAATCGATTCTCTTGGTGCCTAGGCTAATTGCTTATGGAGCCTTAGTATACTTTATTATACTCCCCGGTTGCTTTCTTTTCTTCGGAGAAGGTATGCAATCCCTTTCCCTCTGTTTAAGCCTTGGGCTTATCCCTAAGTGGTTTTTTCCGAATTTATTTTCGATAAAACTATACTAGGGTGTTACTGTACCTTCCTGTTCCAGCAGAGTCTGGTTCAAAGAGAGACAGAACAACAGAGTTTTTAGTCTGAGTCCGTGTTGGCTGGCTTGGGGCAGAGTCTCCCTCGCTGACCTAACACTTACAAAGGGAGCTTAGCTCCCTTAGGTCACTATCGAAGGTTTCTGTAGTTATGATTCCTTCTTGTGTGATCGACCAGACTAAGTCCTGTTGCTGTTCTCGGGGAGGATAAAATCTTCCCTTGGGAGTAGCAACGCCTTCCTTGCTTTGGTGCTCTGGAAGCTGGCAGGTATTATACTACTGTGCTGGCCCTTTCCCTTAGATCTCCCTTAGGCTAAGACAAAGTTCTTGGCTGCGGGTGATCTGTCACTAAAGCAAGGTTGGCAGGACCCTCTTGTCCCTTCCCCCTCTATCTCCGTAATGGCCTAGCCATTACTGTACTGTACCTTGCCGGCCGGCAGAGCTGGCCGGCAGGGGTATTACTGTACTGTATGTCATTCTACTTCTGGACCTAGTATAGGTTGGGATGTGGAATTGACTAAGCCCATTGCCGGCCGGCAGAGATGCTGGATGGCAAGGGTCTTAAGTTTTCGAGTGCTGCCCGGACCTCTCTTGGTCCCTCATCCATGCCTGCCGGCAGAGCCGGACGGCATTGATCAAGGAAGCCTGAATTAAGTTTCTCCCCTTCCTTATATGCACTCTTTCGGTTGCCGGGCTTGGGGGGTTGTGTACACTCTTATCCCGGCATCCATTCTATTTTCTTCTAGTGCTGTACCTGTCCCGGCTGCCGGCCTATGAGGCCGGCAGCCGGGCAGGTGTAGTCTTCTGGTTCTTTTGCTGCCGGCTGGCATCGGTCTTGTACCTTTGCCGGCCGGCTTATGTCAGTCCTTGTCTGCCGGTCACCAAGAGTGTGGCCGGCAGCTGGGTACTACCTTGTGTAGTTGCTGGCCGGCAATCATCGCCGGCCAACACTGGCTGTTGCTGGCCGGCAGCTGCTGCCGCCAGCACAGGCATTTGAACCAGAGGGCTGCCGCCCTATAGCTGTTAAGTAGTATACTTTAAAGCTAATTGTGGTGTGTGCCGGCCGGCAAAGGCAGGCCGGCACACATCCTCCTATACTGTACTAGTATTCTTCTGTATAGCATATACAGTAAGAAGAAAACTATAGTAAAAGTTTAGGTACAGCACTGTATCTTCTAACACTATTGTGTTTTCTTGCACAGCCCTTTGCTGTTGCCTTCAGACAAGAAGCAGAGTTCTTCCCTGTCTATTATCCCGGATTTTAAAATCATTGCCTAGGTGTGAGCTCCACCTGTTTCCTCTGGAAACTTTGCACTGGTTACTCTAGTAGAGATAAACCATTTTGATTTTATTATCTGGAAGGCTGCAGCAATGGGTTGTGAGGGAAACACAAGTGTGTGTCTTTAATTTCTGAATTGTTATGCTATACTATGCATATCCAGTGATACATAGTTCACTTGATACTCATGGAAATTTCTTCTCTTTACAGAAGGACACTCCGAAGTGGGGAAATGCTTTCTGCAATGTCAGCAGCAAGAACCTCTGCGGACATGAGTTTTGTAGGAGACACGCAGCATACGCTGTCTCCAAGGATGATCTCCGGTATTGGGACCCTCAGGTATGTACTGTGTGCACTAACCTGATTAATGAGACATTTAAATAGCTAGGAAGAAGCTTCGTACCTGGGTAAGGGGCTTCCAAAAGTACACTTCTGGCCCTTATCTTCCAAGTGAGAAGATGAGGGCGTATCTTTTCCCTAAGGCATCAGCTGATGCAGTGATTCCCCAGCCTCAAGAGGAGATCCCCTAAGTTCAGATCCAGGTGGATGCTGAAGTCGCGGTCGCGATGCAAGACATCCAGCTAAATGACAGGATATCTGATGTGGACGGGTGTCAGGAGGAAGACCTCCTTGCAGAAGCCCAGGATGAAGTTCAAGTCCCTCTACATCGGCCGGTCTCCCAGTAGAGCTGGGACAGGCCCTCTCTTCTATTGTTGGAATGATCCAACAAATGCAGAAGGAGAATCAGGAGAAGGCGGCTGCAATGGAACTGCGAATGCAGTGCCTTGCAGAATCACATGGGCCCCAGAAAAGCTCAATGTGAAAGACCTTCCTTTGTGCTCGGATGCTAACCCATGGAGGTATGCTGAGCACATGTCGATGACGACTGGAAAGATCGTCATCTCGGATATGCTGGGCTCAGTTCCCCTGGAGGGTGGAATTCTGGCCCAGCAAGGCACCATATCCGGACTGTTATGTCCGGCTGAGGAAGGAACCAGCTTCAAAGGAGGAGGCAGAGCCGAAGGAGGTCATAGTGATGACCATGCTAAGGCTCAAGCTCTACTTTCATCTTCGATGAAAGAGAGGGGCTTCTCTAACTCAAAGGTAGCTGCATTGAATAGGAAGCTCCCTTCCTTTGTGTCCTCGCCTACTAGAACCTTCCCCCTTTTACAGAAAGGGTTTCTGGCTGTACTAAAAGCAATCGAGGCCGGCAAGTCTTGCCCCTCCCTAGAGGAGTGTAAACCCTTGTCGCTGGCCCTGCCTATGGACCACAAAGATTGGAAGGACGTCCATCTTACGTTCTAAGTGGGAAAGTTGGAGGCTGATATTGCCGGACGTCAGTTCGGCAAGGACCTCCCTAAGCTGTCTGACTTTCTTTTGCGAAGTGAGTTCGATACAAAAGAAAGACTGACTGCCTCAATGTCTCTTCAGACTACTCTCGAGACGATGGCAAGTGACCCCAAGGTCCATGAAATGTTCATGGTAGTAGCCAAGCCTCATCTGGCCACAGTGACGAAGGACCTTTATGGCTTCGTCAAGGCAAGGAGAGCTTGTAGGGAGTTCGTGTTTACCTCGGCTACAGTGAGGCACGAGCTAAAGAAACTAATCTCCTCCAACATTTGGGGAAAAGACCTTTTTCCCTACCGACTTGGTCAAAGAAGTTTTTGATAAAGCCACCTTGGAGAATAGAAACCTTCTCCAGAAGTGGGACCTGGCTATCAAAAGAAAGTCTTCCCCGGATGAGGGTCCTCAACCAAAGAGGAAGACTATGAGGACTAGGCTACCGTCTCGGCCAGCCAAGCCTCTTAGACAGCAACAGCAACTGCAATTGCCATTGCCCCCAGTGCCCCAGATCGTGGCACAAACCCCGACCACCTTTCAGTGGGTACCCCAGGCCGTGTCGACACAGTCCACGGCATTCACCCCAGCGTTCGAAGGGCAGTCTACTTCCTTCCGAGCAAAGCCTAGAGGAGCAGCCAGAGGCTCGTCTAGACGCCCCTCAAGGGGAAGGGGATTCAGGGGTGGTCGTGGTCAGGAAGGCAAGACCTCAGGACGGCAGTCCAAGTGAGGTGATACCGGTAGGAGGGAGACTTCTGAAATTTCGGGATCGGTGGACCTTCGATCCCTGGGCCCACAGCCTACTCAAGAATGGATTGGGCGGGAGCTGGTACAGCACTCCACCCCCGTACCTTCGGTTTTTCCAACACTCCACCCCCGTTATGGAGGAGTACGTTCAAGAACGGTTGGAGAAAAAGGGTGAAGCCCATCAATTTCTAAGGGAGGCTGTTTTGTGTTCCCAAGAAAGACTCGGAAAAGCTCAGAGTCATTCTGGACTTGTCGCCACTTAACAAGTTCATAGTGAATTGCAAATTCAAAATGCTAACACTGCAACACATAAGGACCTTACTGCCCAAGAGGGCATATTCCGTCTCTATAGACTTGTCAGATGCCTACTGGCACATTCCAATTAGCCATCGACTCTCCCCCTACCTAGGGTTCAGGCTACAGCGAAGACTATACGCCTTCGGAGCCATGCCATTCGGGCTAAACATAGCCCCAAGGATTTTTACGAAGCTTGCGAGCGTAGCTCTCAAACAATTTCGCCTAAAGGGAATTCAGGTAGTAGCCTACCTGGACGACTGGTTGGTGTGGGCAGCATCCGAGACAGAATGCTTGCAAGCTTCCAGTCAGTGATCCAGTTCCTAGAGTACCTAGGCTTCAAGATCAACAGAAAAAGTCTCGACTTTCTCCATCTCAAAAGTTCCAGTGGCTAAGATCCACTGGGACCTTTTGTCACACCGTTTCTCCACCCCAGCGAAGAAAAGGAAGGAGATAGCGGGTTCTGTCAAGAGACTTCAAGATTCCGAAAGGATATCAAGACACGAGCAGGAGAGAGTACTGCGCTCTCTCCAGTTTGCTTCGGTGACAGACCCAGTGCTAAGAGCACAGCTAAAGGATGCAATCGGAGTTTGGAGAAGTTATGCATCAAACGCGTGAAGAGATCTGAGAAGACCAGCCGCTTCGGCTAAGTACTCTTCTCAGGCCTTGGTCCCAAGCCAGACATCTAAAGAAGTCAGGTTCTTCTTCAGCCACCTCCCCCGTCGGTGACGATTCACTCAGACGCCTCAAAGGAGGGATGGGGAGGTCACTCTCATCGGAAAAAAGTCCAGGGGACTTGGTCCAGGCTATTCAAGACCTTTCTCATAAAACTTTCTAGAAGCTAGGGCAGTGCTCCTTACCTTAAAGAAAGTCTCCCCGCGTCATTCGTTCCACATAAAGTGGTAATAGACAGCGAGGTAGTTGTAAGATACTTGAATTGACAAGGATCGAGGTCACCACCTCTCAACCAGGTGATGTTGGCCGTCTTCCGATTGGCGGAAAAGAAGAAGTGGTACCTGTCGGCAGTTCACCTTCAAGGAGTCCGCAATGTGACAGCGGACGCTCTATCCAGGTTCACACCGATAGAGTCGGAATGGTCCTTAGACGCAGGATCATTCTCCTTCATTCTGAATCAGTCCCAGAACTGCAGATAGACCTCTTTGCGACGAAAGACAACAGAATATAAATGCAAATCTACTAGAAGGCAATATGAGTCATCTTGGAGAAAATGGGTGGCCTTTTGTCAAGGCGAAGATTCCGCAGGAGATCTTGACAGACTTCTGCTTATCTTTTTTCCCCACCTCCATGGTCAAGGGTTGGCAGCGAACACGATTTCAGCGTGTAAGTCTGCTTTGACAAGACCCATTCTATATGCCTTCCAGGTCGACCTAGGTAACGAGATCTTTAATAAAGTCCCGAAAGCCTGTACGTGCCCCGTACGAGGACCCCTTAGCGGAAGCAGTGGACGCGATGTCCCTCGACTGGAACAGATGGTCCAAGATTTATCTGTTCCCTCCTCACAACCTTCTGTTGAGGGTCCTCAACAAACTGAGATCCTTCAAAGGGTAGCGGCAATAGTGGCCCACAAGTGGCCGAACAGCGTGTGGTTCCTCCTGGCATTGGAACTGTAGCTGAAGTTTGTACCACTACCAGATCCAGTTCTGACCCAGCGAGTCCAGAAGTCAACTGTCTGCGCTTCATTACAGAAAACCCGGACCCTACAGTTCATGATTTTCTCTCCCTAGCGGTGAGAAAGCGTTTCGGGATTTCGAAAGCCAGTATAGACTTCATTGAGTGTGCTAGGCTCAGACCTTCAGCACCTCCAAAGCCCATTTCATGGTCTTTAGACAAGTTCTTCATTTCGCTTCTCTGTTGAGCAATGAAGAATGTGCGTTAAAGGATTTGACACAAAAAGTTATTTTCCTAATTTGCACTCGCGTCCGGGGCCAGGGTTAGTGAAATTGTAGCCTCTCGAGAGAATCTGCCCTCTGAAAGAAGATGCATCTCTATGTCCAGTAGAATGCCTAAAGGTCTATCTTCATAGAACTTCAGACTTCAAGGGTGGTCAACTATTCAGGGGAGAAACATCAGGCTCAAATTTATCTCTGAATCAACTCAGAGCAAAAATCACATATTTTATTCGCAGAGCGGATCCTGACAATACACCCGCAGGTCACGATCCGAGGAAAGTTGCCTCATTCTTAAATTTCTTTAATTGCATGGATTTTGAACATCTCCGTTCATACACTGGCTGGAAGTCTTCCAGAGTGTTCTTTCGCCACTATGCGAAGCAAGTAGAGGAACTAAAAGAGATCTGTGGTAGCAAGTGGGTCGCGGTGTTAACCCTACTGTTTAACTCTGCGAGGAACAGTGGTCTTAATTGGGACGATTAATTCCAGGGTGAGTGTGTAGTTACATACTGTACTACAAACTAAGTGAGGGCACTGTGTTGCCCATCCAGACTGTTCCATTTCCGAAGGTGAA
>NC_090738.1:137856061-137879846 GCF_036898095.1 Palaemon carinicauda | reverse complement strand
CGCCATTTGCATTTGTGACGTCATTAGTCTAAATCAGCTGCTTTCCATATGACGTTTTCGTTGTAAACAGAATTTAAAACCTTACCTTTTCTGGATGATTTGCATAAGAGTTTGATTCTGTTGTAGTAACATATTTACGATATCAGAATTAGAAGGCATATCACTATCTGCAGTCGATTGTGTGCGTTTTTCGTTACTGATTACGTTCTCCTCTCCGCTGGAGTCTTCGCTAAGCCGATGCACCTCCGCGGAGGTAAGAATTTGCCTAGACATAATTAAGCCGTGGGCTGAGATATTACTCTGGTTGCTGAGTGCAGGATAATGAAAATCAGCAAAAGTTGGGAGCAGCGGGAGGGAAAAAGAGGAGAACGTTCTGTGCCGAAGTCAACTTCAGAAATGTGACTTCCATTGCCGAGTCAACCCGCTCGTCTCTGGTAACTCCGCCCAAGGGGGCGTGGTTTAGGGCTCGCGCCGCCGCTTGGGGGGGTTCCAGGGGGGGTGTATAAGCTACCACTGGTGAGTCCGGAAGGTTGAGACCTCCCTCTCCAGAAACTACCTTCGCCTCATATAATAAAAACTGCAACCTTACTAAAACTAACCACCTAACCCTGCAACATAGACATAAACTATCTATCTAGACTGAGGGAACCACACCACAAGACGAAGTCCTCAGACTATCATAAAAACACAAACCCTCATACATGCATAAAAATGATATTTTAATTATAAAATAAATTTTTGAATATACTTACCCGGTGAATATATAGCTGCAACTCTGTTGCTCGACAGACAAACTGTACAGAAAGAACTCGCCAGCGATCGCTATACAAGTTGCGGGTGTGCCCAACAGCGCCATCTGTCGACCAGATACCAAGCTCAATGTAAACAAAGACTCAATTTTCTCCTCGTCCCACTGCGTCTCTATTGGGGAGGAAGGGAGGGTCATTTAATATGTTATTTTCATTAGTAAAATAAATTTTTGAATATACTTACCCGGTGATCATATAGCTGTCAGCTCTGCTGCCCGACAGAAAAACCAAAGGACAAAATACGCCAGCGATCGCTATACAGGTGGGGGTGTACATCAACAGCGCCATCTGTCGAGCAGGTACTCAAGTACTCCATGTCAACACAGAACCAATTTTCTCCTCTGCCCACTGGGTCTCTATTGGGGAGGAAGGGAGGGTCCTTTAATTTATGATCACCGGGTAAGTATATTCAAAAATTTATTTTACTAATGAAAATAACATTTTTCAATATTAAACTTAGCCGGTGATCATATAGCTGATTCACACCCAGGGGGGTGGGTAGAGACCAGCATTATGTGTTACATTAAGAGCTAAGTATTTTGTATTTCATTTTAGCAGTTATTCAAAATAACAAACATAAAATCAATAAGTACCTGGTAAGGAAGTCGACTTGAACAATTACTCTGCCTTTTTAAGTACGTCTTCCTTACTGAGCCTCGCGATCCTCATAAGATGCTGAGCGACTCCTAGGAGCTGAAGTATGAAGGGTTGCAACCCATACTAAAGGACCTCATCAAAACCTCTAATCTAGGCGCTTCTCAAGAAATGACTTTGACCACCCGCCAAATCAAGTAGGATGCGAAAGGCTTCTTAGCCTTCCGGACAACCCAAAAACAATAATAAAACATTTCAAGAGAAAGATTAAAAAGGTTATGGAATTAGGGAATTGTAGTGGTTGTGTGGAGGATTTATTTTTGCTTTATTTTTATTTTTGGTTTTGCCAAATCCTGTGAGAGAGAGAGAGAGAGAGAGAGAGAGAGAGAGAGAGAGAGAGAGAGAGAGAGAGAGAGAGAGAGAGAGAGAGAGATTGTGTTAGCGAGCGAAAGTAGTTAGGTTAACGATCGTTTGTGGTGAGAAAGACTGTTGGTACAAATGAGATTGTTTGTTTACATTTTTTAGTTAGGTTACGACAGTGGTGAATGTTTCGGAGCGAATGCTTTTTTTATTTGACTGCAGCATAAGGCAGTTGTGTGAGAGCTGGATTATATTTATATTTTTCTGACCAGCGTGGAAGTGTTGATTCATTTAAAAAGTAAGTACAGTTTTGTTTATCTTTGCTTGTCGTGATTGTGAATGATAGGAACAATTTATTATTTATCTTTGATTATAGTGCGATAGTTCAGTTAGCTAGAAGTGTTCGTAAGTGTTTTTCTTTTTTTATTTTGGCAGGCTGCGATTCCTCCTTTGGGGAGAGATTTATGTGAATGTGATTGTTGACGACCTGGCTTGTTTAAGGAATTTGATACGACTGCTCAGATTTGGAATGAATTATTGATGACCTGGATTGTTTAAGGACCTAATTGGATTGCTCTGTGGATCTTGATGAAATAGATGCTGTAACGACCCCGCCCGGTTGAAGGAATTGGTTTGGCATATTGATATATTAGATGATGATGACGATGACGATGATGATAAGTGCAATTGTGCATTAACATTTTTCAGCGGTCCGGTTGCTGCAGAGTTGTGTTTTTTTGGCTATAAAAGACTGTTGGCCTTGTGCGGACGAAAATGTCCACTCAGAATTACATATTGGTTGTGCGGTTTAGTTTTAAGTTTTGTTAGGGTTTAAATTTGGTTTATTTGAATTATGTTACGTTTATTGTATGTTTTGTAAGTTGTTAAGCGTTATTTATTTTGAGGGTTTAATTGAATGGTGGGATGATTAAGGCCTGTTTTGTGTTAAGTATATGATTATTGATAAGTGTTTTTTTTTTGTTTATGTTGAGCGTTATAGTTTGTAAGAAATATATAGTTTTAAGGTTATGTTTAGTTTTTTGTGTCCTTTTGTCTAAGAGTCTGGTTTTAGATAACGTCAGGGGAAAGTTTGTTTTGTGGAGACATTTGTCAGCTAGAGTGATTCAAGGGTGTGGGGGTTGTTTTTGTAACATCCCGCCACATTACTTTGGCGCCCGAACAGGGACTGCCGAGGTGGGATAGAAGCTGGACTGTTGGACGAAGGACGGAATTAGGTTAAGAATTTAGGATTAAGGTTGATGAAAAATGGAGGAGCAATTAAGGGTTTTGAGGGAGGAATTGCGGCTGAGTAAGGAGCGTGAGGAGAGGTTGCTAGTAGAGAATGAGAGGTTGAACTGGGAGAATGCGGCGATGCAGAAGGAGCTTAGGGAGTTGAAGGGAACTGTAGAGAGAGTGGAAGAGGGTGTTGAGATGAGGATGCGAGAGAATGAAGAACGAATGGAGAAACGAATGGAAGATATGATGGGGCAAGTCATGGGGATGATGAAAACTATAATGGGTGAAGGTGCAGTCGGAGGAGTGTCCTCAGCTTCGGGCAATGGGTTGGTAGTGGAAGAGAAGGATAAGGTAGGTGATAATGGGAAAGGAAGTGATAGTGATAGTAGTAATAGTGATGGTGATGTTGAAGATAAGGGAATTAGGCATAGTAAGGATGAACAGAAAGGTGAGAGGAAAGATGAAAGGAAAGGTAAAAGTGATGTGAAGAAAGGGAAGAAAAAGTATCAGGCTGATAGCAAGGACGATCGTGAATGGGTGAAAGTGGTAAGTAAGAAAAAGGGTAAGAAGGGAATGGTTAAGGATAGGAATTTAAGTGTGGAAGTGGATTCATTATATTCGAATGAGGAAGAAGGTAACAAGGGAGTAGACAGTGATGATAGCAGTGAGAATGAACGTGATGTGTGTAAGACTGTGTTTATGAGAGAGGTACCTCGGTGTGAAAGGTTCAATGAGCATAGCAGTAGGGATGTATATGATTTTTTCAAGGAGTATGAGAGGTATTGTCAGGATAAGTATGGTGATAGTAAAAGAATTTGGGCTAGGGAGTTAGGAGAATATTTGACTGGGTATTTGTTGACGATGTATGGAGTGATAATGAGTGTAGGGGACGTTGATTATGAAAGTGTGAAAAAGAGAATAATTGAGCAGGTAAAACGTACGAAAGGGAGTGTTAAGTATAAGCGTAAGAATGATTTTGATGAGGCAAGGATGAATGCAGGAGAAGCTATATCAATGTACGTATGTAGGTTGGAAACGTTAGCTAGGAAGAAGTATGGGGATGAAGGCATAAATGAGAATAAGGAGTTAATGAGGAAGTTTTTGGCAACAGTACCTGAGAATGTGTGTGAATTTATTAATTTGAAACGCAAAGAGAAAATGAGGTGGACGCAAGAGAGATTGACATGGGATGATATACTAGAGATAATTGAGGATTATGAGTTAGATAGGTGCATGAAAGAAAGTAAATCTGTGAGTGTAAGAACTGGAATGGAAGAAAGTGTAATAGAATTTGGTAGTTATAAGGATGCAATTTTGAGAGGACCAATGCAGATAGCTGATCAGGTAATAGATAGGACTGTTAGGGCAAGTAACGGAGGAACTGTGCAAGCAAATGGTGGATTTAGGCAGGGTAATTGGCGCAATAGGGATAGGAGTGTGAGTGCGCATCGAGGTATGTCAGATAGCCGTGTCCGTGATGAAAAGTGTTATAGATGTGGGAAAGTAGGACATAAGAAGAATGAATGTAGATGGGCTCTAGGTGCTTGTTTTGGATGTGGTGAGGTAGGGCATAGAATTAGTGAGTGCAAGAAAGAGAAAGAGGTTAAGTGTTTTCGGTGTGGTATGATTGGGCATGTGGCGAGTGGATGTCGTAGTAATCGTATGAATGTGATTTGTGGTAATTGTGGTAAGGATGGTCATTATGCTAGAATGTGCAAGGAGCCGCGGGGTAAGTGTACTGAATGTGGTGCAGATGGGCATGTAGCTAGAGTATGTAGGAAGAAGGGAGTAAGCCAGCCAGGATGTTCGGGAAACTAGAGTGTAAGAGGGTTCAGCTGGGTGAGTCCTCCTGTGTGTGTGAAAGGAATAGTATTAATGTTTGTGAGAATGGGATGAGTAATTGGTTGGAAATGAGCAATTATGAACCTAGTATGCATGAGAAGTTAGGGCTGGAAAATAAACAATTAGTGTTAGTTGAATATAGGAAAAAGAGGCGTTTGAAAGTTTTAAGTGAGGAGAAAGTGCAAGGGAAATTTATAGGTATAGGTAAGAATACGAATAAGTATGACAAGGGTGTAAATGTGCAAGTGTGTATGGAAGATAAATGTGTTAATACAGATGAATCATGGCTGAGTATGAATGATACCTATAGTGTGTGTGGCTTTTCCTTAGGTGATGTAAAAGAAAGGATGACGAATGCGAGAGTGAGAGACAGGAGAATGATTAGTAGTATGAATGAATCTTTTACTAAAGTTGAGAATGTTTTTGATGAAATGGATGAACTGTTTACAGAAATGAGTGTAATTATAGGGCCAGATGAGAACGAGGTAGATATGATTGTACATGATATATTAGATGATAGGGATTTAGATAGGAATAGTGTTAATGTAGCGAATGATTGTGATAAGGAAGAAGTGAATGAGAGAGTATATGGAGGCCCAGTTACTCGGAGTAGAGGTCCCGTTCCCGACTGTGACTGGGTTATGAAAAAAATAATGTAAGTGTTGTGTGAGAAGGATTTGGCAAAGTAAGGGGGGAGGAATGTGGAGGATTTATTTTTGCTTTATTTTTATTTTTGGTTTTGCCAAATCCTGTGAGAGAGAGAGAGAGAGAGAGAGAGAGAGAGAGAGAGAGAGAGAGAGAGAGAGAGAGAGAGAGATTGTGTTAGCGAGCGAAAGTAGTTAGGTTAACGATCGTTTGTGGTGAGAAAGACTGTTGGTACAAATGAGATTGTTTGTTTACATTTTTTAGTTAGGTTACGACAGTGGTGAATGTTTCGGAGCGAATGCTTTTTTTATTTGACTGCAGCATAAGGCAGTTGTGTGAGAGCTGGATTATATTTATATTTTTCTGACCAGCGTGGAAGTGTTGATTCATTTAAAAAGTAAGTACAGTTTTGTTTATCTTTGCTTGTCGTGATTGTGAATGATAGGAACAATTTATTATTTATCTTTGATTATAGTGCGATAGTTCAGTTAGCTAGAAGTGTTCGTAAGTGTTTTTCTTTTTTTATTTTGGCAGGCTGCGATTCCTCCTTTGGGGAGAGATTTATGTGAATGTGATTGTTGACGACCTGGCTTGTTTAAGGAATTTGATACGACTGCTCAGATTTGGAATGAATTATTGATGACCTGGATTGTTTAAGGACCTGATTGGATTGCTCTGTGGATCTTGATGAAATAGATGCTGTAACGACCCCGCCCGGTTGAAGGAATTGGTTTGGCATATTGATATATTAGATGATGATGACGATGACGATGATGATAAGTGCAATTGTGCATTAACATTTTTCAGCGGTCCGGTTGCTGCAGAGTTGTGTTTTTTTGGCTATAAAAGACTGTTGGCCTTGTGCGGACGAAAGTGTCCACTCAGAATTACATATTGGTTGTGCGGTTTAGTTTTAAGTTTTGTTAGGGTTTAAATTTGGTTTATTTGAATTATGTTACGTTTATTGTATGTTTTGTAAGTTGTTAAGCGTTATTTATTTTGAGGGTTTAATTGAATGGTGGGATGATTAAGGCCTGTTTTGTGTTAAGTGTATGATTATTGATAAGTGTTTTTTTTTTGTTTATGTTGAGCGTTATAGTTTGTAAGAAATATATAGTTTTAAGGTTATGTTTAGTTTTTTGTGTCCTTTTGTCTAAGAGTCCAGTTTTAGATAACGTAAGGGGAAAGTATGTGTTGAGGAGACCATTGTCAGTAGGTGTGATTCAGGGTGTGGGGCTTGTTTTTTTTAACATCCCGCCACAGTTGAGCCCTCATCCACTACTGCACTCGTTGCTACGAATGGTCCCAGAGTGTAGCAGTTCTCGTAAAGAGACTGGACATTCTTAAGATAAAAAGACGCGAACACTGATTTGCTTTTCCAATAGGTTGCGTCGATTATACTTTGCAGAGATCTATTTTGTTTAAAGGCCACGGAAGTTGCGACAGCTCTAACTTCGTGTGTCCTTACCTTCAGCAAAGCTTGGTCTTCCTCATTCAGATGGGAATGAGCTTCTCGTAATAACAGTCTGATAAAAAAGGATAAAGCATTCTTTGACATAGGCAAAGATGGATTCTTAACTGAACACCATAAAGCTTCAGACGGGCCTCGTAAAGGTTTTTAAATAGAACTCAAGAGCTCTTACAGGACATAAGACTCTTTCTAGTTCATTTCCAACCATGCGATAAGTTTGGAATATCGAACGATATTGGTCAAGGCCGAGAAGGCAGCTCGTGTTTGGCTAGAAAACCAAGTTGTAGAACATGTAGCCGTCTCGGATGAGAATCCGATGTTCTTGCTGAAGGCATGAATCTCACTGACTCTTTTAGCTGTGGCTAAGCATATCAGGAAAAGAGTCTTTAAGGTGAGATCTTTCAGGGAGGCTGATTGTTGCGGTTCGAACCTGTCTGACATAAGGAATCTTAGTACCACGTCTAAATTCCAACCAGGTGTAACCAAACGACGCTCCTTCGTGGTCTCAAAAGACTTAAGGAGGTCCTGTAGATCTTTATTGTTGGAAAAATCTAAGCCTCTGTGACGGAAGACTGATGCCAACATGCTTCTGTAACCCTTGATAGTGGGAGCTGAAAGAGATCGTTCTTTCCTCAGATATAAGAGAAAGTCAGCTATTTGAGTTACAGAGGTACTGGTCGAGGATACGGATACTGACTTGCACCAGTTTCGGAAGATTTCCCACTTCGATTGGTAGACTCTAAGGGTGGATGTTCTCCTTGCTCTAGCAATCGCTCTGGCTGCCTCCTTCGAAAAGTCTCTAGCTCTCGAGAGTCTTTCGATAGTCTGAAGGCAGTCAGACGAAGAGCGTGGAGGCCTTGGTGTACCTTCTTTACGCGTGGCTGACGTAGAAGGTCCACCCTTAGGGGAAGAGTTCTGGGAACGTCTACTAGCCATCGAAGTACCTCGGTGAGCCATTCTCTCGCGGGCCAGAGGGAAGCAACTAGCGTCAACCTTGTCCCTTCGTGAGAGGCGAACTTCTGCAGTACCTTGTTGACAATCTTGAACGGAGGGAATGCATATAGATCTAGATGTGACCAATCTAGTAGAAAGGCATCTATATGAACTGCTGCTGGGTCCGGGATTGGTGAGCAAAATATTGGGAGCCTCTTGGTCATCGAGGTTGCGAAGAGATCTATGGTTGGCTGGCCCCAGGTGGCCCAAAGTCTCTTGCATACATCCTTGTGGAGGGTCCATTCTGTTGGAATTATTTGTCCCTTCCGACTGAGACAATCTGCCATGACATTCAAGATGCCTTGGATGAACCTCGTTACTAGTGAAATGTCTAGACCTTTTGACCAGGTGAGGAGGTCCCTTGCGATCTCGTACCATGTCAGAGAGTAGGTCCCTCCTTGCTTGGAGATGTACGCCAAAGCCGTGGTGTTGTCCGAGTTCACCTCCACCACTTAGCCTTGAAGGAGAGACCTGAAGCTTTTCCAGGTCAGACGTACTGCCAGTAGCTTCTTGGAGTTGAAATGCATTGTCCTTTGACTCGAGTTCCATAATCCCGAGCATTCCCTACCGTCTAATGTCGCACCCCAGCCTACGTCCGATGCGTCTGAGAAGAGAACGTGGTTGGGAGTCTGAACAGTCAGGGGAAGACCCTCTCTAAGGTTGATATAGTCCTTTCACCAAATCAGACCAGACTTTATCTTTCCGGAAACCGGGATCGAGACCGCTTCTAGCGTCTTGTCCTTTTTCCAGTGAAAAGCTAGATGGTATAGAAGAGGACGGAGGTGTAGTCTTCCTAGTGACACAAATTGATCCACGGATGACAGGTTCCTACCAGACTCATCCACAGCCTGACTGGGCAGCGTTCCTTCTTCAGCATCTTCTGAATGGATAGCAGGGCTGGGGGTTGATCGTCTTGTTCAGCAACGTCCTCATCAGAGGGTTCCTCATCTGAAACTGATGAGGAAACGGCAACGGAGTGGGCAACGTCTGACTCGCTGAATCCGGTCGCACTGGTGGATGCGTGACGGAGCCGGACGCAATATCATGGCACTACTGCACAGTCTGTGAACTGTCAACAACCATGGTTGCGCAAGGAAGTACAGCGTCAACCCGAAACTGTCTAGACTGTCTGGGTTGTGCAGTCAACACCCTACCGGGTTGCTGAGGTTGACGCACTGCGTCACAACAAGTCACCTCTGCTGGTTGTTGAACGTCTTCCTAGTGACACACTGAACGTCAACAACCACCTCCGAGCGTCGCTTAACGTCAACGTGCGACTGGCAACCCACACTGGGTCGCATCGGTGGAGGAACCACCTCAACTGGCAGACGCGAGTAGGATACCTCAGCGTCAACAGGGCGCACAACCAACCGGGTAGGAAGGTTGTTGGCCAGAAGGTTCTCCTCCGTATTTAAGTCCTCTATCAAGGACACAAGCTTGGACTGCATGTCTTGCAGTAAAGCCCATTTAGGGTCTACGGGAGCAGGTGTGGCAACAGACGGGGTTAGCGACTGAGGCGGAACCATTTACCATCCCTGGAAGCCTTGTTATGTGTGCATAATAGTACAGCAAAACTTCAAAGGCTCGACAAAAGTTGAGAAGTTGACCTGTAAACAACTGGAGCGTCTCCTGGCTAGGCGCCAGGGCGAGTCTACCAGAATTGAGAAGTCTACCTGGGCAGAGGCATGAACTCCCAAGCCGAGAACTTCTCTCGTGTCCTATCAGACTCTCGCTCTATAAGCCAGTTTAAAAGAAGGGAAATCAAAGGCTGTATCCCTAAAACTCCTCCTGGTGCAAAACCAGTCGCCTAGCCAACGTAACGCTCTCTAGGAGAGCGAGAGAGCACTAGCTTAACAACAACGGCTTCGAAGTAGCTAGGCCTAGTGTAAGTTCTGACGTGAGGCGAACGAGGAGCAGCAGTTACAAGATCCGGACGAAGATCCTTAAAAAATCATCATGATTTAATTAAAGTCCATAGGAGGCTAAGCAGCTTAAGGCTCCTCTCCAAATGACAGAGTCCTCAAAGGAATATCAGTAGGAGGGAGAACAGCACTTTCTCATCTACAGGAACCTTGTCCGAGAAAAGCTAGGTATCTCAGTGAGGGTCTCACTGGTGCATTAGCAGCAGACCAGAAGGCAACGTTATGTAACTGCCTGACAGTCTGTGAACTGCCAAAAACTGAACTGTCAACCACAACAGGTGCGTGAGGACATACAGCACTGGTGCATTAGTAGCAGACCAGAAGGCAACGTCATGTAACTGCTTGACAGTCTGTGAGCTGGCAACAACCATAGCTGTGTGGGGAAGCAAAGCCTCTACTCCTGACTGACTAGTCTGCTGCGGGCGAGTAGCGGTAACCACAGTGGGTTGCGGAGGTTGACGCACAGTGTCAAAACAAAGCAACTTAACTCCACCCTCCTGTTGTTGTGGCAACTCGCGAACGTCAACGGAGGGTAGCGTGCGTCTGTGAACGTCAACGTGCGGCTGGCAGGGTACACTGCGCATGGGAGGTGGAACTCTCACAAGCAGAGTGCGGGAGCAGGTAGCGTCAGTGTCTACTGTACGCACAACCGTGGTTGGTTGTAGGCTAACGGGTGCAGCGTCAACCTGCTCCGCACGATACTCCTGCATAAAAGATGCTAACTGTGTCTGCATAGACTGTAGCAAAGACCACTTAGGGTCTACAGTAGCAGGTGCGGCAACAGACGGTGTTACTGCCTGTTGCGGTACCGCTTTGCCTCTCTTAGGAGGTGAGCAGTCGTCGGAAGACTGCAGCGAGTCCGAACTGACCCAGTGGCTACACCTGGGCCGTTGGACTTGCGCGGAAGGGACCGACTTGCACTTAATAAGCTGCGAGACCTTGGTCCAAGGTTTCTTACGAGAAACCTCTTCCGCAGACGAGAAGTAAATGGGCTCTCTCGTCTTTGTGTGGGTGGGGCGATCTTGGGTAGATACGCCCGAAACCACGGAGGGAAAACGTCTGTTCGTTGATCAAGGCCTGACGAACCCATAAGTCGTTCGACATTACTTCTCCCCTGGGCTTGGGAGCTTGCAAGAGGTCCCGGACTAGGTGAACGACAGGCACGAACAGATGAACCCTCGGACGCAACACTGTAACACTTTGCGCATATCACTTTATCACTTCGATTTTCTGTTTTGCACTTATTTCACTGAAATCGAAACTTTTACTGATTTCTACCTGAAACACGCAATTCTACCCTTCATTAAAAGGTAGTAATTGCGAAAACAGTCGTATAATGCAGCTCATTAATACTAGCAAAAACAGAAAACATATAAAGATAAAGAATTCAGTGGCTGGGAAAGAGACTAAACACTAGTTCAATTAAACTACGTTTACAATCTCTCACCGCACATAGCCTGGGGACAAGAATAAAACCCTAGAAACGTTTTACCTTCTTCCCCGTACAGCGACTAGGGAGGAGAGTGACACGAGAACAACGTTACCCGCTTGAACGGAACGTTTTTTCTCCTCTCTCTCCTCCGTCTCTATCTCTCTCTCTCTTTCTCTCTTGATTTCGCACCTGAGAGAAGAGCCCAATTATATATCGTCAAAAAAACATGTTATTTGACTAAAGGAAAAAACTGAAAGGTTTTCCAAATAAAAAGTTCCTTTAATTTAGAATTTAAACCATTTAAGTTAAGAAAGAATGAACGAAACGTCAGAATCGATTAACTCTTACTGCAAAGTGAAACCGTGATACACTCTCTCTCTATCGTAACGATAGAGCGCATGTTGAACGTCCTGAACGTCAACAACTGCGTAGTCTAAAAAAACTAAACGTTAGTTCATCTTTGAAAACAGTACGAGACTATCAAAGAAATTCTTTCATAAAACATTACATTTAAAAAGTTTTAAATTCTTTAAAGGCTAAATACGATATAACGGGCTCAACGTTGATTAACTTCGGTTCCAAGTTAGGACCGCCTACTATCAGGAAAGGTCGCAAATAAACAAAACATAAAAATTTCTTTTTATATGTTTATAATAAATGGAAAGTTAATCGAAGAGGCCTAATAAAGGCGGAGAGATATAAAATATATATATCTATAACGTGTTAAGCAATTACTAAAAACCTAAACACACTTCCGTCTAAGGGAAGGGTCGGCCATTTAAAAGTGAAAGAGAGTCCATACTCTCTTTGTCACCATAATTAAATCTATCCAAAACGAGTTCAAGTTTTGAGATGAAGATAAAACCCCTGAATAGCGAAAGCTCAAAACTAGAATAGTGTACTTCACCAAATAGTTGTGAAAACAAATCCAGTTAGTAACAGCGTATTTAGTAGGTCTTGCCAGTGGCACGACAGAGAGAAAATTGGTTCTGTGTTGACATGGAGTACTTGAGTACCTGCTCGACAGATGGCGCTGTTGATGTACACCCCCACCTGTATAGCGATCGCTGGCGTATTTTGTCCTTAGGTTTTTCTGTCGGGCAGCAGAGCTGACAGCTATATGATCACCGGCTAAGTTTAATATTGAAAATTATATATTCACCGGGTAAGTATATTCAAAAATTTATTTTATAATTAAAATATCATTTTTAAATATTTAACTTAGCCGGTGAATATATAGCTGATTCACACCCAGGATGGTGGGTAGAGACCAGTAATATATGTTTACATTTTATGAGCTAAGAGTTTTTTATTTCATTTTAGAAGTTATCAAAATAACAAAAACAAAATAAATAGGTACCTGGTAAGGAAGTCGACTTGAACGATTACTCTGCCTTATGAGTACGTCTTCCATACGGAGCCTCGCGATCCTCTTAGGATGCTGATCGACCCCTAGGAGCTGGAGTATCAAGGGTTGAAACCCATACAACAGGACCTCATCAAACCCCTAATCTAGGCGCTCTCAAGAAATGACTTTGACCACCCGCCAAATCAACCAGGATGCGAAAGGCTTCTTAGCCTTCCGGACAACCCATAAAAACAACATTAAAAACATTTCAAGAGAAAGATTAAAAGGATATGGAATTAGGGAATTGTAGTGGTTGAGCCCTCACCCACTACTGCACTCGCTGCTACGAATGGTCCCAGTGTGTAGCAGTCCTCGTAAAGAGTCTGGACATCCTTTAGATAAAAAGACGCGAACACTGACTTGCTTCTCCAATAGGTTGCGTCCATTATACTTCGCAGAGATCTGTTTTGCTTAAAGGCCACGGAAGTTGCAACAGCTCTAACTTCGTGCGTCTTCACCTTAAGCAAAGCTTGGTCTTCCTCACTCAGATGTGAATGAGCTTCTCGTATTAACAGTCTGATAAAGTAGGATAAAGCATTCTTTGACATAGGCAAAGATGGTTTCTTAACTGAACACCATAAAGCTTCAGATTGACCTCGTAAAGGTTTAGTACGCTTTAAATAGAACTTAAGAGCTCTCACAGGGCATAAGACTCTTTCCAGTTCATTGCCAACAATCTCCGATAAGCTGGGAATATCGAAAGATTTAGGCCAAGGCCGAGAAGGCAGCTCATTTTTGGCTAGAAAACCAAGTTGTAGCGAACAGGTGGCTTTTTCTGACGAAAATCCGATGTTCTTGCTGAAGGCATGAATCTCACTGACTCTTTTAGCTGAGGCTAAGCATACCAGGAAAAGTGTCTTTAGAGTGAGATCTTTCAGGGAGGCTGATTGTAGTGGCTCAAACCTGTCTGACATGAGGAATCTTAGTACCACATCTAAATTCCAACCAGGGGTAGCCAAACGACGCTCCTTGGTAGTCTCAAAAGACTTAAGGAGGTCTTGAAGATCTTTATTGTTGGAAAGATCTAAGCCTCTATGCCGGAAGACCGATGCCAACATGCTTCTGTAGCCCTTGATAGTGGGAGCTGAAAGGGAACGACCTTTTCTCAGATATAAGAGAAAATCAGCTATTTGAGCTACAGAGGTACTGGTCGAGGATACAGAAACTGACTTGCACCAGTCTCGGAAGACTTCCCACTTCGATTGATAGACTCTAATGGTGGATGCTCTCCTTGCTCTAGCAATCGCACTGGCTGCCTCCTTCGAAAAGCCTCTAGCTCTCGAGAGTCTTTCGATAGTCTGAAGGCAGTCAGACGAAGAGCGAGGAGGCTTTGGTGTACCTTCTTTACGTGAGGCTGACGTAGAAGGTCCACCCTTAGAGGAAGAGTTCTGGGAACGTCTACTAGCCATCGAAGTACCTCGGTGAACCATTCTCTCGCGGGCCAGAGGGGAGCAACTAGCGTCAACCTTGTCCCTTCGTGAGAGGCGAACTTCTGCAGTACCTTGTTGACAATCTTGAACGGTGGGAATGCGTAGAGATCCAGATGTGACCAATCTAGGAGAAAGGCATCTATATGTATTGCTGCTGGGTCCGGGACTGGGGAGCAATAGATGGGAAGCCTCTTGGTCAGCGAGGTTGCAAAGAGATCTATGGTAGGTTGACCCCAAGTGGCCCAAAGTCTCTTGCACACATCCTTGTGGAGGGTCCATTCTGTTGGAATTACTTGCCCTTTCCGACTGAGACAATCTGCTATGACATTCAAGTTGCCTTGGATGAACCTCGTTACTAGGGAGATGTCTTGACCTTTTGACCAGATGAGCAGGTCCCTTGCGATCTCGTACAACGTCAGTGAGTGGGTCCCTCCTTGTTTGGAGATGTACGCCAAGGCCGTGGTGTTGTCTGAGTTTACTTCCACCACTTTGCCTCGAAGGAGAGACTTGAAGCTTTTCAAGGCCAGATGTACTGCCAACAGCTCCTTGCAGTTGATATGCATGCTTCTCTGACTCGAGTTCCACAGTCCTGAGCATTCCCGACCGTCTAGTGTCGCGCCCCAGCCCACGTCCGAGAAGAGAACGTGGTTGGGAGTCTGAACAGCCAGGGGAAGACCCTCTCTCAAGTTGATATTGTCCTTCCACCAAGTCAGACAAGACTTCAACTTTTCGAAAACCGGGATCGAGACCGCTTCTAGCGTCTTGTCCTTTTTCCAGTGAAAAGCTAGATGGTATTGAAGCGGACGGAGGTGTAGTCTTCCTAGAGACACAAATTGTTCCAGGGATGATAGCGTCCCTATCAGACTCATCCACAGCCTGACTGAGCAGCGTTCCTTCTTCAGCATGTTCTGGATGAATAACAGGGCTTGACTTATTCTGGGGGCCGACGGAAAAGCCCGAAAAGCTAGACTGTGAATCTCCATCCCTAAATACACAATAGTTTGGGATGGGACCAGTTGCGACTTTTCCAAATTGACAAGGAGTCCCAATTCCTTGGTCAGATCTAGAGTCCACTTGAGATCCTTCAGACAGCGACGACTGGAAGAGGCTCTGAGAAGCCAGTCGTCCAAATAAAGGGAGGCTCGGATGTCCGATAAGTGGAGGAATTTGGCTACATTCCTCATCAGCATCGTAAATACGAGAGGAGCTGTGCTTAGGCCAAAGCACAGGGCCCGAAACTGGTAGACCACATTTTCGAAAACGAATCTCAGAAAAGGTTGGGAGTCTGAGTGAATGGGGACGTGGAAGTAGGCGTCCCTTAGGTCTAGGGAGACCATCCAGTCTTCCCTTCTGACCGCTGCTAAGACTGACTTTGTGGTCTCCATGGAGAACTTCGTCTTTGTGACAAAGACATTCAGAGCACTGACGTCTAGCACCGGTCTCCACCCTCCTGTCTTCTTTGAAACCAGGAAGAGGCGGTTGTAGAATCCCGGTGATTGAAGATCCAAGACTTTGACCACCGCTCCCTTCTCTAGCAAAAGAGACACTTCCAGTTTCAGGGCTGTTCTCTTTTCTTCCTCTCTGTATCTGGGAGAGAGAGAAATGGGAGACGTTGCTAGAGGGGGTTTGCGTACAAAAGGGATTTTGTACCCCTCTCTGAGCAACTTCACAGATTGTGAATCTGCGCCTCTCCTCTCCCAGGCTTGCCAGAAGTTCTTGAGTCTGGCTCCCACTGCTGTCTGAAGTTGCGGGCAGTCAGACTCTGCCCTTAGAGGACTTGGATCCTTTCCTCTTCCCTCGCTTTCCTTCGGCACGAGCACCTCCTCTGCTGGAGGCTCTGCCACGAAAGGGCAGAATAAAGCGAGACGCTGGAGTGTCAATCCTCGGTCTAGCCGACAATGTAGGCAAAGGGGGAGCTTTGCGAGCTGAGGACGCAACTAGATCGTGAGTGTCCTTCTGCACTAACGAAGCAGCTATTTCCTTTATCAGGACTTCTGGAAATAGGCTCTTGGAAAGGGGAGCAAAGAGAAGCTCAGATCTCTGGAATGGTGTAACTCCAGCAGACAGGAACGAGCAGAGAGACTCTCGCTTTTTCAGGACTCCGGACGCAAATGAGGCAGCAAGCTCATTGGACCCATCACGGACGGCCTTGTCCATGCAGGACATAATGAGCAAAGAAGTCTCTTTATCTGTCGAAGAGATCTTCCTGCTCAGGGCTCCTAGGCACCAGTCTAAGAAGTTAAAGACTTCAAAAGCCCTAAAGATTCATTTCATAAGGTGGTCCAGGTCCGATGATGACCAACAAATCTTTGAGCGTCTCATGGCAAGGCGGCGGGGAGAGTCTACAAGACTTGAGAAGTCGCCCTGGGCAGAGGCAGGAACTCCCAAGCCGAGAACTTCTCCCGTGGCATACCAGACGCTCGATCTAGAAGAGAGTTTAGCAGGGGGAAAAGCAAATGCTGTTTTCCCTAAACTCTTCTTGGACTCTAACCAGTCTCCTATCAGCCGCAAAGCTCTCTTGGACGAGCGTGCTAGGACGAGTCTAGTAAAGGCAGGTGCGGCAGAAGGCATGCCTAAAACAAACTCTGAAGGCGGAGAACGAGGAGCCACAGAAACAAACTGGTCAGGAAACAACTCTTTGAAAATAGCCAAAACTTTTCTAAAGTCCAAAGAGGGTTGCGTTGACTTAGGCTCGTCCAGTTCCGATTGTTGATCATCTTGATGTGCAGCAACATCATCATCAGAAATTTCCTCATCCGAAAACTGATGTGGAAACGGCAACGGAGTGGGTAACGTCTGGTTCGCTGAGTCCGGTCGCACTGGTGCATGCGTGACGGAGCCGGACGCAACGTCATGGAACTGCTGCACAGTCTGTGAACTGTCAACAACCATGGTAGCGCGAGGACGCACAGCATCTACCCGAGACTGTCTAGACCGACTGGGTTGCGCAGTGGAAACCACACTGGGTTGCGGAGGTTGACGCACCGCGTCAAAACAAGTCACCTCTGATGGTGGTTGAACATCCAGAACATCAACAACCACCTCCGTGCGTCGCTTAACGTTAACATGCGGCTGGCAACCCACACTGGATCGCATCGGTGGAGGAACCCCCTCAACTGGTGTACGTGAGAAGGTTACCTCAGCGTCAACAGGACGCACAACCGATCGCTTGGAAGGTTGTAGGCTAGGTACTGCACTCGCTGCTGGTACGGCAGCAACCTTCTCCGCATGAAAGTCCTGCATCAAAGACGTAAGCTTGGACTGCATGTCTTGCAGCAAAGCCCATTTAGGGTCTACAGGAGCAGGTGCGGCAACAGACGGTGTTAGTGCCTGAAGCGGTACCGCTTTGCCTCTCTTAGGCGGTGAGCAGTCATCAGAAGATGGCAACGAGTCCGAACTGACCCAGTGGCTACAGCCGGGACGTTGGACTTGTCCTGAAGGGACCGATTTACGTTTTAAAGGTCGTGAGACCTTGGTCCAAAGTTTCTTACGAGAAACACCTTCAGACGACGAGGAATAAATGGGCTCTCTCGTCTTACGTAGGTAGGGGCGATCTTGGGGAGATACGCCTGATACCATGGAGGGAACGTCTGTTCGCTGATTAAAGCCTCTCGAACCCATGCGTCGTGCGACATTGCTTCTCCCCTGGACTTGGGAGCTTGCAAGAGGTCCCGGACTAGGAGGACGACAGGCACGAACAGACGAACCCTCAAGCGCAACACTGTTCACAACACTATCACTTGGCACTTTGGCACTTCCCACTGCACTTTGGCACTTAAGCTCCTTAACATCCGCCATGAGCTGATTGCGGTCACTTGCAAGGGACTCAACTCTCTCCCCCAGGGCATGGATGGCACGCATCATGTCAGCCATCGAAGGTTCCTGAGTGCTAGGAGGGGGGTTAGGAACAACCACTACAGGGGAAGGAATAGGTTGTGGGGCATGAGGAGAGGAAACATCAATAGACCTAGAAGAACTTCTCCTAATTCTATCTCTCTCTAGCCTGCGTGTGTACTTTTCAAATTCGATAAAATCGAATTCCGAAAGGCCCACGCACTCCTCACACCGATCTTCCAATTGACAGGTTTTACCCCGACAATTGGAACAAACAGTGTGAGGGTCGATAGAAGCCTTCGGAAGACGCCTAGAACAGTCCCTAGCATTGCATTTTCTAAATTTGGGAACTTGTGAAGGGTCAGCCATTTTGAATTGGTCAAGGGAAAATTCCAAAAAACGATCTAAGTCATCAACAAAGAATCCGATACAAAAAAAGAGTTCAAGGATTTGTTTGAAGAAAAACCCTGCACAGCGAAAGCTCAAAACCAGAATATAGTACTTCACCAAATAGATGTGAAAAACTCCAGTTTAGCAACAGCGAGTAGAGTACGTCTTGTCGACACGTCGACAGAGAGAAAATTGAGTCTTTGTTTACATTGAGCTTGGTATCTGGTCGACAGATGGCGCTGTTGGGCACACCCGCAACTTGTATAGCGATCGCTGGCGAGTTTTTTCTGTACAGTTTGTCTGTCGAGCAACAGAGTTGCAGCTATATATTCACCGGCTAAGTTAAATATTTAAAAACCAAGGTTGAGTGGGGTTATTACCTCCTTTGCCTAATACAGAAACCACAGCTATGTATGGGCCCAAGGTATAGCACTTGCCAAAGTCTACTCTGACCTCTCTAAGTTAATGAGAAGCAAAGACAGAGTTGCTCCTCCAGAAAATTGCATCTATGAATAGCCTAACTAACATATATTCCTGATATGCCAGAGAGGTAGCAATGGCTCTCACTTCGTGAGCCCGTAATTTCAACAGGGCGAAGTGTTCCTCCTCACAAAAGAGGTGGGCTTCCCTAATTTTCTCCCTCAGGAAAAAGGACAAAGCATACTTAGACAGGGGTTTTTGGCAGATCTTTCACTGAACACCATAACAAGTTGGATGCACAGCTCACGTTCATAGTGTGAGCCAAAAAAACTTTGAGGCACCTAACTGGGCAGAGGAGTCTCACCTTCTCTCGACCCACTAGGTTCGTGAGGTTAATGACATCAAACGTCGTAGGACAGGGTTACGAAGGGTTCTCGCTCTTTACGAGAAAGATGAACCTTAAGGCACAAACTGCCCTATCCTAATTGAAGCTCACCCTCTTCCCAATCGCCTGGACTTCGCTGACCTCTTGGCATTCGCTAGAGTCATAAGGGAGAGGGTTTTCTTCGCTACAACTCGAAGAGAGGCTAGCGAGATAGGTTCAACTTTCTTGGAGCACAGAAACTTAAACACCACATCCAGGTTTAAGAGTACCTATTACGTCGTCTGAAAAGACCCAATGAGGTCCTGCAAACCTTGATTTTTGGACAACTCTAGGCCTCTATGCCTAAAGACGGAGGAGAGCATACTGCTGTATCCATTGATGGTAGATACAGCCAGCTTAGCATCCTGTCTGAGGTACAAGAAGAAGTCTGCAATCTGGCTCAGAGAGATAGTGGATGAGGAAACTTGTGCCGCCTGCACCAAGCTCTAAAGGTCTCCCACCTAGATTGGTAGACTCTTTGTGAAGAGATCCTCCTTGCTCTGGCGATAGATTTCGTCGCTTGTGCCAAAAAGCCTTGAGATCTGACAAGCTTCTAGTCAGTCTGAAGGAAGTCAGTTGAGAGCAAGGGGGGAAAGATGATACCTCTCGAAGTGGGGCTGTTTGAGAAGATCTGGACTTGCCAAAGTCTTCTTGGGAAGTCCATCAACATGCCCATCACTTCTGAAAACCATTCCCTAGCAGGCCAGAATGGAGCCGCTAGGATCATTCGCCCCGAATCGAGGAGAGCGAATTTCCTGAAGACCAGATTGATGATCTCGAACGGGGGCAACGCAAACATGTCCACCCCTGTCCAATCCATCAAGAAGGAGTCCACTGCTACAGCTTCCTCGTCCGGGACTAGGGAGCAGCAGTAGGGGATCCTCTTCTTCCAGTTGGAGGCAAAAAGATCTGTTACAGGTCTGCCCCACAACATCCAGAGACTGACAGACTTGCGGGTTGAGAGACCATTCTGAGGGAAAAACAAGTCTCTTCCTGCTGAGCATGTTTGCCCCGATGTTTCTTGCCCTAGAACAAACCTCCTTTCTAGAGCCAAGAGATCAGAACGAAGGCGTCCTTGATCTCGACACACGATTCGACTAGTGTCATCAAGAAGTCCTAGATTCTCATGTTCAAAGTCATGCCTCATGCTAGAACTTCGACGTCGAGCGTCCTGAAAGACGAGGCGCTGATCGTCCTGTAAGACGTGGTGCCAAAAGTCCTGTAAGACGTGGAGCCTGTAAGACGTGGAGCCTGTAAGATGTGGAGCCGAGAGGTTAACAGAGCGAAACGCTGAACGTTCTAAAAGACATGGTGCTGAGCGTCCTGGTGTCAGAAGAGACTCTTCTTGTTGACAGGAAGACCTAATTATTTGATAGGCTCAACGTTATCTAAAAATCCAGATACAGGGACGCTCTGATTTCTCCAGAGAGCAGTATTCCGCTACATAAAGCAAAAGTTACGTGAACATGAGAGGGGCGGAGCTGAGACCAAAACACACGCCCGAAACTGACCCATTCTAAACCCGTTCTTCCTTGTAAACAAACCTCAGATAAAGTTTGATTGCATAGCCTGCCACTTAGACTCCTCTCTAGAACTGGGAGAGAGAATCGTTGTAGCTAAAGGAGGTTTCCCTATAAAAGGAAAAAGTAATCCTCCTTCAGAAGAAGTACTGACCAAAGGTCTGCTCCCCTCTTCTCCAAAGATTTTGATGTCTCCATGGAGAACTTTGACTTCTGAACGAAGGCGTAAAGAGCATTTACGTCCAGGACCGGACAAAAGACTCCCTCTCCCAAAAGAGAGAGATTGAAGTTGCAAAGTCGGTTAGGCAGAAAAGTCTTATCGGAGTAACTAACAAAGGAGGACTCACTAGGAAAAAGATTTCGCATCCATCCTTAGTAAAAACACGGACCAAAGATCTGCTCCTCTCCTCAGGCTCACCAGAAGTAGCAAAGTCTGGCTCCTACTGTTGTTAGTCATCAAAGGTTTCTGTTTTAAGAAACAAAAATCAATATTCTTAAAGCTCCATTAATGACCACGTGAAAACTCAGAGGGTGGGGAACATGGAGCGACAGAACTTAGGATCCTCTCCTTCTGTTAACCTCAAACAATTCAACAGGAGAAAAGTGATCACTAAAGTCATCCTTGACAAAGATCTTATAAGACGTGGCGTCGCCCTGAAAGGACAAGACGGCGATCGTCCTATCATCCTGAAAGACGAGGCTGCCCTCGTCCCGAAAGACGAGGCTGCCCTCGTCCCGGAAGACGAGGCTGCATTCGTCCTGAAAGACGAGGCTGCATTCGTCCTGAAAGACGAGGCTGCATTCGCCCTGAAAGACGAGGCTGCATTCGCCCTGAAAGACGAGGCTGCATTCGTCCTGAAAGATGAGGCAGCATTCGCCCTGAAAGACGAGGCTGCATTAGTCCTGAAAGACGAGGCAGCATTTGCCCTGAAAGACGAGGCTGCATTCGCCCTGAAAGACGAGGCTGCATTCGCCCTGAAAGACGAGGCAGCATTCGCCCTGAAAGACGAGGCTGCATTCGTCCTGACAGACGAGGCAGCATTCGACCTGAAAGACGAGGCTGCATTCGTCCTGAAAGACGAGGCAGCATTCGCCCTGAAAGACGAGGCTGCATTAGTCCTGAAAGATGAGGCAGCATTCGCCCTGAAAGACGAGGCTGCATTCGCCCTGAAAGACGAGGCTGCCTTCGTCCTGAAAGACGAGGCTGCATTCGCCCTGAAAGACGAGGATGCATTCGTCCTGAAAGACGAGGCTGCATTCGCCCTGAAAGACGAGGCTGCATTTGCCCTGAAAGACGAGGCTGCATTCGTCCTGTCTTGAAAGACTTAGCGCCAAGCGTTAAGGCAAAATGATATTCATTATGCCGCTCGGAGCGTTTGGCTCCGACCAGAGGGTTCATAAAGCCGACTGGCGCTCTGGGACAAAAACCGAGTCAATGATGGTTTGTAAGCATTGATATTATCAGTGAATATCTATGACTTAAAGTATTGCCATTAAAATCAAAAGTGATGCAATGCAAAACTCTAAAAGCAGTGTAAGAATCTTAACGTTCAACGCTCTTTGCTTTCCCATGGCAAGGGCGAGCATTCTTGGGAACGTTAACAGGAACGCTCGCGAGGGCGTTTGCTCGTGAGCTAACGCCTCTCGTTTCCTTTCGCCGATCGACGTTCCTTCTCCCATAGGCCGGGGAGCTTGGAAGAGGTCTAAGGCTAGGAAAAACGACGTCCACTGTGCTGAAAGAATCCAATGCCAAATTTAGCACTGAAACTTGCACTATTAAACTCTTACACAAAAGACCATAATTAGTCCTGCCCGTTGCGAGAGAACTTATTCTTCTGCCACGGGCTTGAATGAGAAAGCAAAATCGTCTCTAGTACTTGCTATATAAACTGTAACAAAATATTTTTATAAAATATTAAATTGACATTTCCATAATAAAATAAACTTTCAAACATACTTACCCGGCGGTCACAAAAAGAAAAAACCACCGGGCAAGAGTTGAGATTAAAAATAGATGTTGAACACACTCACCCGGTAGTTACATATAACCACCGGTAAAATTAAATGTCATAAATACCTACCCGGTAGTTACATACAAACGCCGGGAAAGTTATACGTTAAAGATTAAAATGAACAGAAAAAGGGAAAACAAATGTAATCCACAATTAATTCAAAGGGTTTTCAAACACAAGCGAGTTGTAATGATAAAAAGAACAGATATAGCAATAACGTATCTATATATATAAATGTAAACAATAGGAACATATAAATGAAAATACTACTAAAACTAGAATTCCCATATCGTTGTCGTTGGAGTATAATAGCCAACACTTTAATTCCCATATCGAAAAGAACACTACCAAGGCATGTTGGGACTGCACCGATAGTAACGAGTAACAGCGTAAATTAACCATACGCTAGTTCTATTTAATTTATGAAATTAGATCGATGATTTAAAGAACGAATACCAAATGGACAAATATTTCTTTAACATTTTACATTAAAAGTTAAAAAACTTATATAAGTGGAATTCCTCCCAATCTTTACATAAAACAAATAAAGAGAATTTGCAAGACATACATGAAGATTACGTCACACGACTGTGACGTCATAGAGTTGCCGGAACGTATTTCCGTCATCAGGATTAAAAACTTGGCACCAAAAATATAGTGCACAAACAAAACCTCTGCATACTTCACTCGCACAAACAAAATTAAGTTATCACTCATGATAAACAAAGTAAATAATAATAATAAAACACGATTGCCAAATCCCTTAATCAGTGTACTTCACCAAACGAAGTCCAAAAAAGCGAAGAAGGGAAAATGATTCGAAAAACTCTCAATGGTGGACCGACGATGTTTTCGATCCAGCCGGCAGAGATGAACTGAAGTCTTGGACACGGGAATGATTCCTTGGACCACCCTGTGACGGGTGTTACCACCTACCTCCCAACCACCACAAGGCAGTTGCCTCGTTTTGAAAAATTCTGCCGATTTAGAGATATCAGCTATATATATATAACTGCCAGGTAAGTAATATTCATAAAAACATT
>NC_090738.1:137820085-137852585 GCF_036898095.1 Palaemon carinicauda | reverse complement strand
TTTGTCTCCATCACTTTCATTCCCCACAACTCCGATCCATACATCACAGTTGGTACAATCACTTCCTCATATAGAACTCTCTTTACATTCATGCCCAACCCTCTATTTTTTACTAGTCCCTTAACTGCCCCCAACACTTTGCAACGTTCATTCACTCTCTGACGTACATCTGCTTCCACTCCACCATTTGCTGCAACAATAGACCCCAAGTACTTAAACTGATCCACCTCCTCAAGTAACTCTCCATTCAACATGACATTAACCTTGCACCACCTTCCCTTCTCGTACATCTCATAACCTTACTCTTACCCACATTAACTCTCAACTTCCTTCTCTCACACACCCTTCCAAATTGTCACTGGTCGGTCAAGCTTCTCTTCTGTGTCTGCAACCAGTACAGTATCATCTGCAAATAACAACTGATTTACCTCCCATTCATGGTCATTCTCGTCAACCAGTTTTAATCCTCGTCCAAGCACTCGAGCATTCACCTCTCTCACCACTCCATCAACATACAAGTTAAACAACCACGGCGACATCACACATCCCTGTCTCAGCCCCACTCTCACCGGAAACCAATCACTCACTTCATTTCCTATTCTAACACATGCTTTACTACCTTTGTAGAAACTTTTCACTGCTTGTAACAACCTTCCACCAACTCCATATAACCTCTCCACATTGCTTCCCTATCAACTCTATCATATGCTTTCTCCAGATCCATAAACGCAACATACACCTCCTTACCTTTTGCTAAATATTTCTCGCATATATGCCTAACTGTAAAAATCTGATTCATACAACCCCTACCTCTTCTAAAACCACCCTGTACTTCCAAGATTGCATTCTCTGTTTTATCCTTAATCCTCTTAATCAATACTCTACCATACTTTTCCAACTACACTCAACAAACTAATACCTCTTGAATTACAACTCATGCACATCTATATAGTGGTACAATACATGCACAAACCCAATCTACTTGTACTATTGACAACACAAAACACATATTAAACAATCTCACCAACCATTCAAGTACAGTCACACCCTCTTCCTTCAACATCTCAGCTTTCAAATCATCCATCCCAGATGCTTTTCCTACTCTCATTTCATCTAATGTTCTCCTCACTTCATCTATTGTAATCTCTCTCTCATTCTCATCTCCCATCACTGGCACCTCAACACCTGGAACAGCAATTATATCTGCCTCCCTATTATCCTCAACATTCAGCAAACTTTCAAAATATTCCGCCCACCTTTTCCTTGACATATCTAATAGGCAAAAATCCCTGAATTTTTTCTAATATCTACAAATGACTTGTGGTTTTAGTAGCTAAAATTCTTGTTTTTCTTGATTTGTTGATATCTAAATGTTTGAATTTCCACCCATTTTAATTTTTGAAAATGTTTCTTACACAAATCTTTGTATTCGTGAATCTGAAATGTTTAAGGTATCAGTATTCTATTTCTAAGTGTTTTCTTGTGGTGGCCGATGTGATAACGTCCCTGACTTGAGTTAGTCCCGCTCAAACTCGATAGTTTCTCAGGTCGCTGCAACCTCACCATCCTTAAGCTAAGGAGGGGGTTAAGTTTGGGGGAGCCTACAGGTCTATCTTCCGAGTCAACAGCCATTGCCTGGCCCTCCTTGTTCCTAGTATGGATGGTGAGGGGCTTGGGCGTCGATCGTTTATATATGGTCAGCCAATAGGGTATTGACCCGCTTGATAGTGCAATATCACTGTCCTTTGTCTCATTCATGAGTGGCCTTAAAACCTTTGTCTTCGGGATGATTTTGGTCGTAAAACGTGAGGATATTTAAAATGTCTTAAGACCTTTATTTGTATATTCAGATTCCTGGTGAATTTTTGTTAAGTTTGACTTTTAGGGGAAATTTAGATGCAAATACTATTTAATAAACTCAATAAAACTTGTTAAATTTCAATAATTCTACTTAATGGCTAGTATAAAGTTTCTCAAATTGGTGTGGATGACGTGAATTGAAATTTGTTGCCTTTTGATTTTCGATGCTAGAACGCTTTGGCAACTATCCATTAGAAAGCTTGATGTCAATGAAAAACTACCTTTTCATAAGAATTTTACTTAATCGAATTATTGAAAATCTTTTTCAATCTGCCTCTGTCTTCCATGGAGGTGAAAATATTTGCTTCATACTCAAAGTACTTGGTGTTTATCAGGTACTTCAGTAATGAAGTTTGTGTGAAAGTTGAATACACTTAAAGGTTATCTCCTACGCCTATTGACGCAAAGGGCCCCAGATTTCACCAGTCATTTCTATCTTGAGCTTTTAAATCTATACTTATCCATTCATGTATTACTTTACGCTTCATAGTCCTCAGCCATGTAGGCCTAGGTTTTCAAACTCTAATAGTGCCTTGGGGAGCCCAGTTGAAATTTGAGTGAACTAATCTTAGTGCTAAGAGCATGCCCAAACCATCTCCATCTATCCCTGAGTGAACTAATCTTAGTGCTAAGAGCATGCCCAAACCATCTCCATCTATCCCTCACCATGATCTCATCCACATATGGACTCGCGTAATCTTTCATTTTCAATAATGTCCATTTTCAATAATGTCCTGCCATTCAAGTCCCAATATTCTCGAGGGCTTTGTTCTCAAATCTACAAAATCTGTTTGATATCGTCTCAGTCATACGGTACCATGACTCATGCCCATACAGTAACAGATCTCGTTTAACTTGTATACAGCCTGATTTTTATGTAATTTCAGCTTTGATTTCCAAATTTTACTTAACTTAGCCATTTCTCAGATTTGCAATTTTCATTTTTATTAAACAATTCTAAAGACCCTGTACTAGAGATCATAGTTCCTAAATATTTAAGACTCGTCTTCATATTGGATATTCCGTTGTCTATCTTAAGCGCAACTTCGATATTCCATGCATTCTGGTATGCCAGCTTCGCAAGTCCTGTGGCGTCTTGCTATTAAGGAAGGAGTCGTCAGCATACTCTATAGGAGCCGCTAATTAAATCCTTCTCGGCTATCCTCGACTGTTCTATGGATTACAAAATCCATAAGGATTATAAACGTAGGTGATTACACATTCCCTTGAACTACTGTTAGCTAGCACTAACTATGCTCATGAACAGAATAAAGTTGACATGTTTAAGAGGAACTCCATAATATCGCAGGACTCGACACAAAATGGTCCAGTGCACGCTATCAAAGGCTATTTCTTGGACCACAAATGTCATCTAAAGTTAGATTTATATATTCTGCACATTGCTGTACATGTTTGAAAATTAGAATTTGTTCACTTTCAAGAAATCCTGCTGAATCTGGCACCTTTACATAAATTTTTCTCTTAAGAATTAGCATACTATGTTTTCGTGACAATTGACGTAAGTGCAATGTTATAATTATTGCAATCGGCTATATTTCTTCCTTTTGCCAATTTCAACGACACTCCTAGCCCCCATTAGGATTATGTAGACAAATGGGTAGTAGCAATTTAATAATTTGGTGTTAAATACATAAAAATATGGCATGTATGAAAAAATATAAAATATGGCATGTATCAAAACCTGTTAAATGGTCATGGCAAATTATTTCTAAATTAAGGCTTTAATACTTGAGGGTCACAGAAGATTTTGCATAGTATTTGCACACATCAATGCTCTATTTCTTTGGCAGGTTTTAGGGTGACTTTAATGACAGAGGAGCTTATACGGGAACAGTAAGCTGTATTTTATACCAGTGAAATCGCTACGGATTTTTCTCTCCAATGAAAGAAAACTATTTATCAGGTATTATGGAATGGACATTGATAGGAAATTAATATGCTGACATTTACCCAAAGTTATCGAGGAACATTGCCATTAGTAAGTGGATAAAACCTATAAGCCTTGTCTCAACTGTAGAGGTAATTTTCAAATCTAAGAGATTAAATTCTTTCATTACAAAATTGAATACTATATGTAGTACATGGCATATACATTGGGAAAACAGTTCTATAAATTTGTTCTGTGCAAGTTGTTTTTGCATGCTTTATTGCCGTAACTTTCATGTTTTATTTAAGACTTTACCGTCGACGACTAAGTTTGCAATGCCAAAATGTTGCGGAAACAGACTTCTGTGATGACAGTTTCCATATATCAAGTATTAAACCAGCTAAAAATCTTTAAGTTTATTTGTAAAGTAAAATTATTAATAAGTTGCAGATTCAGTTGAAGGGGAAAAGTGTGAGGAGTAGCTTTGTTCACCACCTTATATATCTGTTTAGGCACATTCTGTGTTTCTCTAACGTAGTGAAGTTCCTTGAAACTTAATTTTCTTATTAAAGTTAGCCAAGTCAGCCGGTAGGTAAGAATTGAGTACCAAAAAATTGTATTTTAAAGTAATACTTTATTTCAGAATCCTGTGTAGAATGGATACATTATTTCAGTCGTGTGTATGGATATATATTCAAGCACTGCTAAAAGGTAAATCTCACTATTTTCTATTCAAACTAGTACTGAGGAAATTTGACTTTTATAGTAAGGTTAATTTTGTTTAATTCACTTTGAACATAACACTATGCCGTAAAAAATTTAATTAATTGTAAGGTTATAAATGCAAAATTAAGTTAATGAATTATTTTTCACTGCAAAATTAAGTTTATGAATTATTTTTCACAAATCAGATGAACAAAAATCTTATAACACTACAAATTTTTAGGGTTAGTTACTAAATAAAATGAAAGGGTGCTTTTAATTACTAATAAAATGAAAGGGCGCTTTCTCTAAAATTAGTCATTGTATTGCCATTGACATTTAACATATGTTACAAACCCCTTAAATATTTATCATGAATTATATAATCTGAAATCTAAAATTTATTTTAAAATTTGACAATTAACATATCTAACAGCATTATTTTCAAAGCCATTTTTACCTCTCTTTCAGATACTGGAGTAAACAAAATAATGTATGACGGCGCAAGGAGGAGAAAAAGTCTAATGGTATATAATAAGATCCCGAGGTTGAGAACATTTAGGCAACCAATGAAACACATAATTACATACTCCATTGGTTGTGACTAAATTAAAATGTGTTAAATAAATCGAAATTAAACATTTTTGGTATATATTTCCTTCAACATAAGCTTTAATGAAAGCTCTAATATTGTATATGCAATTACTACAGTTGTTTCTAACTTTTTATTCTAGTATCCTCCCCTTCTTTCTTTCTTTATGTATCTGTCACATCACGGGACGACATTTCGTAGAAGTAAACTCCCGTTCTTTCATGTGCGCCGTAAATTTAAGTGTTAATTGTCAATTATGTTCTCATAATTTTCTTAATTACGGAACACATGAAAGAACATGTTCTATTCTCCTACGAAATGCAGTCTTATCTCGACATTAAGTACTCGGCTTATTATTATGAAGCTTGAGTTGCGATCCACGCTCATAAGACTGCATTACACATCCTGAAAAATAGAGATTTGTCAAAATCATCCTGAAAAATAGAGATTTGTCAAAATCATATTTCAGAAACTAACTACTAGCACAAAATCATTCAAACAATATAGTACTATACTTATTGACGTTTTAATTTCAGACTTTACCGAAGCTCAAAGAGATTAGAAGGGGTTTTAACTTAATGAAATTGATTTATACAAAATTAACTCCATTATAATGGTAGCAGGCAAATTTGACCTAAGTATCTTCAAAACTTAAGAGATGACAAGACTCAAGTTACCGTTAAATTAATAATCAAAGGTCAGTGAAAATCAATAACGAAAGAGACATTTACAAAAAAACTAAAAGAACACTAGCTAAATGGTTCAAACATCGATTACAAGGCAGCTACACTCAAATCATTGCAGCATTAAACTGAACTGTTCACAATAAACGGAATATTGGAGTCTAAATCTTAATATCCCAGTCGCTTGCTTGCCAATGCATCTAGAAAAAACTAGTTAAACTTCCTCTCAACTTTTGAGGCTCAACTTTTCTAAATGAAATTTCACACATGTTTAGAGATCTGTAACATCAAATTCGCTAACTTTAAACCCATCTGTAACATAAAATTCGATAACTTTAAACCCAATATATCTTAAACATTTATAATCTCAAATGTTAAGGCTAGCATCCAGTTTTGATTCACTTCAAACTGGTTGGCTACATTCAAACATGGCTAAAATCTGAAGACTAGCATCCACAATTATATGATCCAGTCTATCCAAACGGAATTTCCTGATTTTTTTCTTAACCTTTCAACTGTTAAAATACTACATAGAACACTAGAGAAACTTACCTATAAAGACTACCAAATTCAAGATACTTACCTATAAAGACTACCAAATTCAAGCTAAGTTTTCCTAGTTAGTGTTAAAAGCTTAAGTCATTACATTGAACCAAAAGCTAAGAGCTATAAAACTGACAAATGGAACCCGCCTAAATCAATGATACAAAATTAACATTAAACACTGATCTATTCTCTTACAGCAAGAGCACTATTGTTTTAGTCATCAGCTTAAATACCTCGCCATTTAAAATACCAATTCCTCTATAAATCTAGTTTAACCACCAAAAAACTTAAAAGATCAGATAGAAGACACACCTTAGTACGCTTACAATCAGAAAACTAGTATCAACCGTAGCTGCTAAAGTAAAATGAAAAATCTTTAACACTTTGGTTACAAAGTCAAAACTTTACCTATCTATTCTATGTAAATTTGGCTCTTAAAGAAGCTACACAGACTTCTTTGCACTCGCTTTTAGAGTTTAGCCATAAAGAATTTGGCAGATTAAAGACACCTAGCCGGTTAAAAGTGTGATAGTTGGAATTTCTATAATTTTGAAAAAAACAACTTTTATTACGGTAAATAAATTTTATATCTCTCCTTTGGCTTAGGGAAATTTAAACAAACGCTGTCTACTAAACACTGCTTATTAGATTAACTGGGAAATTTAAACAAACGCTGTCTACTAAACACTGCTTATTAGATTAACTGGGAAATTTAAACAAACGCTGTCTACTAAACACTGCTTATTAGATTAACTGACATCTTCCAGCAATTGAGAATCCTGGCCATGTCTAAAATGGATTGATTTCAAAAGACCCCTATACAAAAAGTCAATTTCAAAAATTAATTACTATACAAAATTTTGGTCGGAAACACTGAACAATTAGATTTGTAAAATTTAACTTCAAAGGATCCCTATACAAAACCAAGTCAATTCCAAAAATTCATTCTTAAAACACTTCCACTCAAAGCCTAAACACCATTAGATTTGTAAAACGCAAGCTTACCTTCATAACACGAGCCCACAAAATTGCGACGATTACTGGAACCACAGATACAAAATATGATATGGCAGACAACTTGAGCAGCTAAATCAAGGTGTGAATATGTCTCGGCTCCAATGCGCACTGACATTGCTTCCAGATTTCATACAGTTTACAGTTCTATCTTGCCGGCTTTCTTCCAAGTTTCAACCAATCAGAATGACCGGTAACATTATTTCCAGACAAAGAATGAGAAAACGACTCCTGATTGGTTGAGACGCTAACAAGGATTCTTTAGGAAAACAGTTACTTTCAAAAGACGTTACGTCACCACTTAGAAGACCAGTGACATCTGTTGGCTAGATAATTAACCATGGAAAAATCATATATTTAATATGTAATAAGGAGACAATTTGTTATCTTAAGGGAAATGTTTATACGTAAAAACTAATCTTTTTGTATCCTTTTTCACCTCAAAATTCACTATGAAATAGACAGTTTCTTTATATAATTCAAAATAGCGCATAGGGTATCATGTACAATATTCTAGTCAAAATTTTGATTTTTATTTTAAAAGAGAACCAATTATTCCACTATTTTTCTGACGTTCAAAGATATGTTACATTTTTCGATTGAGAAATAATGATGGTTCCACATTCCTTTGCGCCTATATTCATATTGTTATATTATTTCTAATTTCTAAATTATTCTTTTGTTTCTTCTTTCCTATGTTAGGTCCCTCAGACTTGAAAAATTTTTAACTTTGAAGTTTGCGTTGTATAATAATAATAATAATAATAATAATAATAATAATAATAATAATAATAATAATAATAATAATAATAATAATAAGATGATGATGATGATGATGATGATGAAGAAGAAAATGTTCAGGTGCACAATATGTGAAGTCTCTCTCTCTCTCTCTCTCTCTCTCTCTCTCTCTCTCTCTCTCTCTCTCTCTCTCTCTCTCTCTAAGGTCTTGTTAAGTTGTGTAGTACTATTAACAGAACATTCTTATTTATTGTAAAAAGGAGACAGAAAAGACAGTTTGTTGTTATTAGCATGAGGAAGTTACTTAATTGAAGTCAAAATAAATATTAAAGGAATACATTTTTTTTTTCCTGAGCCTTTTGTTCACGACTATCCTTTCCTACAGATGGCGGCGTCAATGACCTTAGATGTCAGGATGCCTGAAAACTTTAAATCATTCATTCATTCCTACAGATGAAAACCCAATGCAGACAGAATTCAATTAGAACTGCCACTCGGTAGAGCGCATACCTTCGCCAACGCCACATTTGTTACCATGGTTATGCAAACAAAACGGATAATAATGGCCACGTAATGATGAAACCTGCAGTTTTTGCAATTTCAATTACCCCACTGACCTTTGTACCCCCAACTTCTAACAGAGGTAATGACGTCACTATATCATGGCGCATATCACTGGATAGGCAATTTAATTATGCATATTTTGGCACTAGTTTCATGCAAATCGGATAAAAATTGACCGCGATATAACAAAAAGACGTTTTTTACTTTTTCGTCACCTTGACCTTTGACCCAATCACTACCAAAATCTAATCAAATTGTCAATGTATCATGGCCAATCATCACACCAAATTTCATTAGATTTGGTCACAGTTTTTGAGCTATACGAATCACAAAAATATAGACAGACATACAAAAATACGCCCATCAAAACTTTGCAACGAAGTTGGCGAAGGTAAAAATATCCTTATTCTAGTATATCTACTAATTAAGATTCAAATTCAGACAAGTTATTGACATAAAAACGTCAAAAGAAGCTGTTAGTATTGATAGACAACCCATTCTATCTTTAATTTGCTTAAGTGAATAAAAGCCAAGTACAAAAGTAAAACCCCAGTAATCATTTTCATAAAAAAAAATACAACTAGTTTTTACAAATGAATAATTTTGAATTTACACAAAGAGAATTCACACAATCCTTATAAGACTTTCACAGGATTAAAATGACAATGCTTAATCATAGTTACGATTTTCCTAAAACAAACATTCAAGCAAATAAGACAAAGAAAGTGGAGTCAGTTAAAACTGGAAATGCGTTGAGGAAATACAAGACCATACATTGCAAATATAAATACCAATTTAGGAGAGAAAAATTAACACTTAAGAAAAAATCGTCTCCTAAATGGTGTAATGGGAAATTTAGATTAAAAAACAAAGGCTCCAGATGGGCATCGAAACCAAAAACTGGCTAATCAGATTTCTAGAATTCTTCAAGTTCATACAGACCTTTATGGAATTCATCCTTTATATTAAGATGTACTAGAATTCGTAATTCTTGAACAACTAAGTAGGCGTTTAGAAAGAATCAAAGCATTGCCAAACAACCATTCATCATACAGACAATTAATTATATTCTACGTTGACAACTCTATGCTCTGTTGCAAAAGATCTGCTGGAATTAATGGATGAGGACAAATGTGACATCTTGATATTACTCGATCTTAATGCTGCTTTCTATGCAGTTGTGCACGAACTACTACTTAAATGATTTACGACCAACTGGTATTGAAGATTAAGCTTTAGTGTCGATACATTACTTGGTTGACAGAAAGTTGTACGAATTGGAAACTCTTACTCACCACATGGACCATTAAGTAGAGGAGTACCCCATGGAAGTGTACTAGTTCAATCTTATTTTTGTATCTTTATTGTAGGTCTATCAAAAGTATTTCAGCGACAAATTGAAGTTTAAACTATTAGCAGGTTATGCATAGTTTTATCTTCTCCGTAAATAACATTGAAGATACCGCTGACACTTTAAACCACGCTCTTACTAGTGTTAGGGAATGAATGGCAAAGTAAAACTGAGTTTATGGTGGTAGAAAATTTAAAACAACTTAAACTTGGGTAATAATCTAGTCCCAACATCCAGCAGAGTTCGTTTATCACTTCACTATTTTTTCTGTTCTCAAATTATATAGCAAGAATTGCTAGATATCAGCTTAGAAACATTGCTTTTGTAAAGAAGTATCTAGAAGGATATTCTGTAAAGACACTTGTGGTTAACTGCACTATGATTAACTATTATTGTAACTTAATCTACTACGATCTACCCGTTGTTTTGCTAAAGTAAATACAAGGCAATAAATAAAGCAAAACAAAACGTGTCGAAACTCTAGAATTATCCCCATACTAATTTAATTGCAGTGACTGCCTATTGAAGCTGTAAGTGTAAACGTATGTGAAATACCTCGTTATCAGAACCGGCCGTCCATAACATCTAAGAAAATTGCTACACATTGTGCAGTCAACGAATTATGCCGACACGAGTGTAGTTAGTTGGTTTAAAGTTATTGGAGCCAAGATGTAGACCTACTTCTATTGTAGGTTGTATACTGTATCAAGCTCCCACTAGACATTCAAAAGACTTCATTCATTAATTGCAGACTGCCCAGAACTTGTCTCTGGACGGGGCTCATGACCAAAGTCATTACCCCAAGAATGAAAGATTGATGATAAGGGTTTCTAACTGCTTCAATAATGTGGATTTGACAGTTAAGGCGGGATATGCTGTGTGATACTCTAAATACCTATGAATGTATACGACCAAGGTGGTTTAATACCTGAAGGTGCCCTAGGCCTATTCCCAGATTTGTGAAGCCGACCCGCGCGTAGGGCAAAAATGCTCTCCTGCGGTGTGACCTACCCAAGGCCAATATAGAGGTATATCTATATTGGCCTTGGACCTACCCAAGCACAATAGCTCACGATGTTTAATTAAATGGAGATGTCACTGATAGCTCAGTTCAATTATAGAATAATCGTTTTGGAAGGACGGCGTCTTTAATTTTATTGCTAATAGGATGCCTAGTTCGTGTTCTGCATATAGATGCACTCAAAAGGCTCGGTAAAACCTTGAATCCATTGGTTACAATCATCGATATGTATTCAGCACATTTTTAAAACCATGAAGACAGAAAACCATCACATGAATAATTAAACCTTTTATAATAGTTTACCTTTAATTTTTTAATATTTATTATAAAGACAGCGAATACAAATATGTAAAGTGTACTTTTAAACTAGAAGTAAACGATTACATTTAATTTACATACGTTGATCTCCACCATTCACTTTGTTCTGAACACAGTCCCCTTGTATCGTGCAATAATTGATGATAATATTAGCATCATTTGTATACTAGAATTTAAGTTTGTGCTTTCAGCGGTTAAACACTTATATTTTGTAATAAGTCGCAGTAGCAACGATGAAATGGTCTTACAATGTGGTATCATACAATCCTCTTCTGCTTCAATGCCTCAGGAATTGAAGATTCATTTCATTGGCTATTATAATTGAATTCCCTTTTAGGAGTGCATCTACACATTTGGTTAATCTGATAATTGTTGTTTGTAGCACTTTAATGGGATAAGATTCTGTCCTCCCCTACCATAGTTGACTTTCTCTAATATCTTCGTTCCTTGAATAAATTTGTGCAAAGTTTTTTTTTTTAGTATACAGTTTGATAAAATATTTTGTAAATATATCTTAAAGAAATTTAATTTCCATGTGACGAAATGATAAAATCAGAATTTTTAAGGTAAGGGTATGGCGGTCACAAGACGGGCAACGGATAGCCTCCTTTCTGTCCTACACGAGTGTGTCCGCTGCTGTCCAAGTGGTTTCTCTGATTTCTATATGAAAAGTGACCAGTGGCATCTCCAGGTATTAAACCTCCTTGTATACGACAAATAAATCCTTTAGGTCCTGTAGGACACAGGCCTTCCATGTCTGATAATACTTGAGTTAGAAAAATTTTGATCAATGACAGACCATCAAATCCGGCATTTCTGTGGTATTATCATGGTTCTTCAGTTGGTAGTTTTATTTAAGATGGTTCAATTGCCACAATGCGACAACTACAGCTTATGCCAACCTAAGTTAATTCCAGTCACTGAACAGAATAGCCGTATTTTATTTATTAGTCTTTGATGTCAGAAGCAAGCAGTTTAAATTAAAGTTTGCCAAATCATAAGTATTGTAACTTTTTGAGTGTCCGCGGTGGGTCAAAGCTACAATGCAGGTATCACCTCTCAATAGGGAGATTTATATGGTTCTGAAGCTAGTTTGAATAGAGGCCAATAAAACTTTTTTCCAGATAAAAGATTAAAAACTTAATCTTTTTAATCATGATGTTTGGCTATTTTGCTAAGTACAACCTCAGACCAGTTTGCTTTTTCAATTGCTAAACCTTCCTTTATTTATTTTTTTTTTTATTTTCTAGAAATTAACACCTTTAATGCAATTTTGTACAATCAGCACCTAGTGTATCAGTGCCGTATAGCTTGGAGTTTATCAAATAACTCATCCCAGAACTTGTGGCAGTGCTATACAAACTTTAATGGGGGACCTGTATTTGTCTGGGATTAATTAGAAGTCGTCCCTCCATGTGGTCATTGCTTCAATGTGAAAGCAAGCATTTTAACAAAGGTAAACTGGTTAAGGAATGGACAACACAAGGAAATTTGTAGAGGAACGCCTTATTTCTAAATGGTTAGAATTTTTGGATCTAAGTTAAATAACACAATTTATGTAGGCTATTTCATTGGTCAGTAGCATTTGATAAATTTGTCTCTTAAGTGGAATTATGAGTGGTATTTAGACTAGTATTAAATAGGAATCAGTAGACAGGCAAGTTATGTTTTCTTTCACATTGGAGAATAGCCCCCAAGTCCATAAGCATAATTTTACTATGAAACTTTAAATTATTACTCAAGTCATCAATAATGCTAAAGGAAATGCATAAATAGGAAATGGATAAACCATTATGAAATGCATAAACATTAAAGGAAATGCATAATAAATATGATTGAGATTCATTAGCAATTATGTTAGAAGAAATTCATAAACAATGGGAAATGCATAAACAAACAATGGGAAATGCATAAACAATGTTGAAAGAAATGCATAAACTGATAAAGGAGGGAGTTTCAATATAAATATTCATAAACAATGGGAAATTCATAAACAATGGGAAATGCATAAACAATGGGAAATGCATTAACAATGTTGAAGGAAATGCATAAACTGATAAAGGAGGGAGTTTCAATATAAATATTTTATTCAATCTAAGCCTTTATGGTATTCCAATGAGTGAAAAATTTGGAATTTCAGTAAAAAGAAAAAATAAGGCATGTTAACATTTATTAGAGATTGTAAGACACAGGATAACATTAAGACTACACGAAAATGTTGAAAAGTACTGTATGTGATAAAGATAAAAATCTAGCGGGAATAGAATACATGAAATTGTTAAGACAGAACCAACTAGTTTGGGCAAATTAATTTTCTCTAAATAAGCACAGATTAAACAATTTAAGCATTGCATTAGTAACCATATACTTTTAAGTACTACAGTGTCCTACATTGAACCAACTATGATAATATTTTCCTGTTCTTTTCCTTTTACAAGTTTCTTCAAGTTGTCACTTTATTATGTAAAAAAGCAACTTAATGCAAAAACCGGCAAATAACCAGCCTCAAGGGCATTTACACAAATTTTTATGCATAGATATAGAGGAACATTTAAATAAAAACTCAGCATAGCAAAGAAATAAATCAAGGTTGACCGATAAAAAGAAAAGAAAAAGAAAAACTAAGATTTCTTTGCAATAAAATAATTGAACCCCAACATTGGTAGGCTATATAGTATTCTTTATAAAATTATTTTTGGATTTTCAAAGCAAATTTCACATTACTCGTTCAAAACTAATAAAAATGCTTACCCTTGACCATCAAATTTTCATCAGAAATGTACACAACTTTCATTAAAAATAAACAAATTAAAAAAAAAAATCTGCACTACTTTCATCCAAAACCTATACAGTACTAGATTCTGAACAACATTCATCAAAAACAAACAGCTCAAATGCAGGTAATTTCTCTAACCACATTTCAAAGTTTAAGCTTAAAAGAACCATTTAATGTAATTGATCCCAATTCATGTGTTTTTATGCAACACTAATATGACGCTGGTTCACTTCTCTATGCAAGCAAGGCGAATACTAAAATGTCAGTCTGACAGAAGATTACCGTTTAGTCATACTTTTGGGCTCATCTCACACTGCACAATTCGCCCCGGGCCAGTCAAAACAAAACCTCGCACTAGTCAGTTACCTTCTCATAACCAAAGCCTTGTTTACAACCAAGACTAGATTGACAATTTACAAGAGCAGTCACGCAATTGACAGTACCAATTAACCGTTCTGTTTACGAATGCCTGAATACCAATAGAAAAACAAAAGGCAATGGTATTAGGTATATTAAAGTTTCCCAGAGAATTTGTGATAAGTGGCTCATTTCACACCTGAATATTACATTGATATGAAATAGATGTTGCAGACTACTGAGAACCCTAAAAATATGAGGTTATTGAAGAAAAACGCTGCCCCATCTATGCATATACCAATTGGCCTTGGACGCAAGCCTCCTAGGGAGATATACTATCGAATTAGAGCGTATACGTCCAAAGGCTCTAAGCCAATAGACTTTCTTATAGAGATCGTATATGGAACGAGACTGCTTCTGGATGATAACCATGACGTTGGGGTCGTCCAAAGACCTATTGAAGTTTTCGTGTAGGTGAGATTGTTTCCGTCTGTCTCCGAGTTGGCAAGATCCAGTAGGTAGAGAATCCCTTCGCAAGAATCAAGAGCTCACACAAAAGAATCAGCTGGAAGACAGTAAGCTAGAGTATCTCGTGTTTGTGGCTGTCATTGCTCCGTTGAGCCATGCTCAGCAAGGTGCTCACTGTATAGGACTCAAAATGCGTCGAAGGAGGCCCAATATCGAGCTTGAGAGTTCACATCTGTAAACCAAAATATTCAAATTTATTAAAGTAGGAAAAAAATTTGCATAAAAATATAAACAGTTTGCATAAAAATATAATGAAGCTACGAAGACTATCAATTATGTTAAAAGATTGGTATTATTTAGAAACTGACTCAAGTTATCAAAGAACTCTTCAAAATTCTTTTGTCTTACAGGCATTCGATGAATGGAGTCTCAAATCCACATACTAATTTAATCTTATGTAGTGTTAGTCTTATCAAAACTCAAATATCAAATTTATATAGAATTTTCTATCCGCTAAATTATCCCTGAATCCCAATAGCCCAACCAATTTCTCACCACATTGGCAACTTATCCTATTCTGTCCTGTCGTTTGTAATAATGACATCTAGAACGAGAACTCATTCAATTCTTTCGTCAAGTTATGTAACACCTTAAGTGAAGAACGGTAAGTGGGACACTCGAGTACCGTGACAAACTTATAGCATCCACACGTCATGATGGTAGCCATTACACTTACGTATGGCTCCGTAACACACAACCACAACGTAAGGTAACTACAAGTGTGTTGGACTCAAGAAAACAGGGCGTGTCGCAGAACTGCCTATGTCAATTACCCAAATATGATAAAAGCCATAGGGGAAGAGAGAGGAGCTACATGGAAACTTAACGAACAGTAACCGCTGTGTTCAAGTGTAAAGGTGAATAATCAGGGGAAAAAGATCCTCAGCTAAATTTCGTGAAATTGTGCGTCCCAGAGAATTAAGTATATCGAAAAATAATAGATTTACCATTATAGAATCGGCAGAACCCATCCAAATTACCGGGCCCCCACTGTATAGTGCCCATTACCGTAGGATATATTCGGGTGTATCTTATACTGTATTAACTTTATTTGCGACAGAAATACTAGTCATTTTCAATATCAGGTTTGTGTGAAACATTATCTTCAATCTTTAAGCTTCTTCCGTGATTTTCTATAGCTTTTTTTTTTATAAATCCACTTTAAACCGAAAACAAGCAGTAAAGAGAAACTAGTCTGGCATCAAAATATGTCCGTCGCAGCAGGGGCCCAAATCAACAGTTTAGATAAAGAGGTTTAAGTCCTATCAGGGAAAACGCCACACATCCCTCCTTTCGCCCAATAGCCAAAATGGAGGATGTGCAGAGAAACTAAACGGTCGCCGGGACAACACTTACGATTGTAACTATCATATAAGAAATATAGCATTTATTACTAAATACTTTGATGAAAAATCTATGGCCATACTCATTAATCACTTCATTTTCAAGAATTTATTACTGCAACTCACTGTTCTATGGCTTACCCAATTATCAGCTGAAGAAAATTCATCGAATACAAAACAGAGCTGCTAGATTAATAAAAGGACTAAACAACAGGGAAGAGTTACCCCTGCACTATTTGAATTACACTGGCTGCCGGTAAAGGCGAGAATTGAATACAAGCCACTCTTACTAACGTTTGAGATAATGAACCAAAATATCTAAAAGAATAGCTGAACAATCTAGAACTAGAAAAATGTTAACAAACATTAGTGACAAACAGACTATCTGAACCAAGAACAACTAGTAAATTTGGTGAAAGGGATTTTAGCTACTGTTCGCCGAGACATTATAATACACTGCCAACTGAAATGAAGGACTTAAAAGGGAGCAACTGAATTTAATTATAAACTAAAGACATTACTTTACACAAGATCATATGATTTGTAAGATGCTACAATCAAAGAATTGTATAAGTTATAATGAAAATGATTCGTTAGACGATTGATATGGACCCGCCCGAGTAGTTGTTCACTCTGACTAAAGTGGAGGGTTGGATTTAAACCCAAAACAAGTAAAACTACTCTAAGGAACTAAACAAAGCGCGTGTGTGTAGATTGTATTGCCTCATGCAAGACACGGGCTCTTGCGTTGGCAGCCCGTAAATCGAATGCTGAACCACTCTGTATTGCCGACCAAAGGCTTTCAAACTGGCAGAAAAAAAAGTATACTTTTGGCACATACAATTCTAGTAACATTTCCCACATTTAACGATTTAATAAGACAAGCTTTCCTATTTACTAATCAACTCCGTCTTTATCAGCTCATCTTTAACTTTAATAACCTAATCACGACGACACACAATAATTGGAAAATATATACAACACTCACCATTTTAGATATAACGAACAACAGACACTTCAATAGGCAACTAAGCTTGCCACTAAACATATCTTCCAGTCTTACCTTCACCCCTGACATAACAAGGATGACAAAACAACGAAGCAGACATCTCCAGTTAAGTGTCTGCTTTAGTGTCCTTGTCCAAGCAGTGGTGCCATCTACATTCAAATATGAAAACCTCTCGTCTTTGATGACCTGTGACATTGTCTCTCAAGAAACCTCTGTAAAGTCACACATTTTTGTCGATTTACAATTTCATAAAACTTAACATTGCAAGAAATAAACAGATTTAGTCACTTTGTAGTTGAATAAACTTGACTAATAAAACGATAACTATTGGTCCATCTCTTTCTTTCTTTGAATTTATTTTATAAGTGTAATATACTTTGCAAGTCTTGAGAAACAGATATGGCAAGTTATAGTCTTGATTTATGTTTCTGTTTATTTGTTATTTAAGAGAGAGAGAGAGAGAGAGAGAGAGAGAGAGAGAGAGAGAGAGAGAGAGAGAGAGAGAGAGAGAGAGAGTCCATAGTATAATAAGTTACTGTACATTCATGTTGAGACCATTGCTTCGATGCTTGGATCATAGAAAATATACATTGGAGATATTACAAAACACTACAATATTGTTACTTTGAAATATTGAAGTGGACTAATCTTGGTACCCACAAGTGTATTATACTGCATATAATATTCTAAGATGATTTTAAAACGTGTTCTTACTGTAAAGGTATTGTGGCAAATTGTATAAATTAATGTCGATAGATATATTATGTTCTTTAACTTATATAGCTTTACAATATGAATTAAGAATGGTTGTTACGATTGCTGCACATCATGCAGTCAATGAATCGTGTCGACACGAGAATAGTCACCAATGGTTTCAAGTTACAGGAGCCAAGATGCACCTCTACTGTAGGTTCTAGAGCTTCCAAATATGTGGCCCTAAGCTTCCACAAGACATCTGAAAGGCAGCTGATATTAAGGCTGAAAACTATCTTGTTTTCTAAGTGCTTCAATAATATGGATTTGGCAATTAACGTGCAATACTTTCTTTGTGACTCCAAATACCTAAGACTGTATACCACAAACAAATTTTGTAGTCCTGTAGAACACAGGGTTTCTATGTGTGATAGGACCAGGAAAACAGCCCATGAAGTTTTAAATAAGAAATGTTTTGATCAGTCATTAACCTTCACCAGACCTGGAATTTCTGTAGTCTCTTTTCATTGGCATTATAACCAGTTGCTATTTTAAACACTTCCTTGGTTGCCTGGTTGGTGTAATTGGGTTTCCAAGAGACCATTATTTAATGGACACTACAGATTAAGTGTTTTAGTATCTGGATTAAGGTTAGCCAACATTACTTCATGAACATAACCTCCAGTCTTATATTTCCATGTTTATTTGTTTTTACTGATGATTACAGAATGCATTTATCAAAACTTTGATTTATTTTCTATTGTATTTCACTCCAAAGAACCAAAATATTTTTCCCATTCACTGTGAAGAGATTATCTATCAATCTATCTATCAAGGCACTTCCTCCAATTCAGGGGTGTAGCAACCATCAAATAAAAGAAACAAAAGGAGACTTTTCTTCTCTTCGCTCCTCCCAGCCTGACAAGGGATTTAGCCGAGTTTGGTTGGTAATGCTAGGGTGCCAAAGCCCACCCTCTCCCATTATCCACCACAACTGAAGCTTCACATGCTGACTCCCTTACTGCTGCTACCTCGGTGGTCACCAAACCAACTGGAGGAAGCAGCAGGACCTATTGGAACTGTGTCACAATTGCTTGCCATTCATTCATATTTCTAGCATGCTCTTTTGCCTATCTCACATCTATCCTCCTATTACCTAGCACTTAATTCACTCCATTCATCCACCCCAACCTTGGATTTCCTCTTTTACTTCTCCCATCAACTCTTGCATTCATCACCTTCTTCAGCAGATGGATATTTTCCATTCTCTCTACGTGGCCAAACCACCTCAACACATTCATATCCACTCTGGCTGCTAATTAATTTCTTATGCCCATTCTCACCCTCACATTCCTAACCCTATCAAATCGAGATACACCAGCCATACTCCTCAGACACTTCATCTCGAACACATTCAATTTCTGTCTCTCCTTCAGTTTCATTCCTCACAACTCCTATCCATACTTCACAGTTAGTACAATAACGTTCTCATACAGAATTCTCTTCATATTCACTCCTAACTCTTTATTCTATACCACTCCCTTCACTACCCCTAACACTTTACATCCTTCACTCACTCTCTAATGTACATCAGCTTCCACTCCACCATTTACAGCAATAACACACCCCAAGTACTTAAACTGATCCACCTCCTCTAGTAACTCTCCATTCAACATGACATTCAACCTAGCACCACCCTCCCATCTTGTGCATTACATAACCTTACTCTTTCTCACATTAACTGTCAACTTCCTTCTATCACATACCCTCCCAAACTATGTCACTAAACGCCCCAGCTTCTCCTTCGAGTTTGCAACCAATACAGTATCATCCCCAAATAACTGATTTACCACCCACTCATGATAACTCCTATCTATCAATTTCAATCCTCCATCAAGCACTTGAGCATTCACCTCTCTCATAACTCCATCAACAAATAAATTAGAAAATCATGATGACATCACACATCCCTGTCTCAGCCCCTCTCTCACTGGAAACCACTCACTCACTTCAGTTCCAGCGAGGAAGAAATGTCCACTCCTTTCACCCTAAAAGCCAAGCTTAAGGCTGAGCGATAGCCTTTCATCGCTGAGACCGAAAGGCGCATTTCCTCCCGCAAATAAACGAGGAACTCCCCTATTGCTGGAATAGTGGCATCGAGTGGAGAGATACCCCTCCCACGACACCAACCACAGAAGACTCTCCACTTCGCCTGGTAGACTCCCTCAGAGGACTTTCGCAGGTGCCGAGACATCCTCTCCGCAACCTGTTGCGAAAAGCCTTTCTCCGTGAGGAGACGCTGGACAGTCTCCAGGCGTGAAGCCGAAGCGAGGCTACGACCTTGTGGAAGATGTTGCAGTGTGGTTGTCTGAGTAGCTCGTGTCGGGGGGGAAGTTCTCTCGGGAGCTCCGTCAGGAGCTGCAGAAGGTCCGGGAACCATTCCGCGTGATGCCATAGCGGAGCTATCAGAGTCATCGACAAGTTGACCGATAGTCTGGTCCTGTTGAGCACCCTTCTCATCAGACAGAACGGTGGGAAGGCGTACACGTCGATGTTGTCCCACCGTTGTTGGAAAGCATCTTGCCAGAGTGACTTGGGGTCCGGGACTGGGGAGCAGTACAGGGGCAGTTTGAAATTCAAAGCTGTCGCGAACAGATCCACGGTCGGGGAACCCCACAAAGTCAGGACTTTGTTGGCTATCTGACGATCCAAAGACCACTCGGTACTCACTATCTGCGAAGCCCTGCTCAGACTGTCGGCGAGCACATTCCTCTTGCCAGGAATGAAGCGAGCTGATAGTGTTATCGAGTGGACTTCGGTCCACCTCAGAATCTCTACTGCAAGATGGGATAGCTGCTGCGAAAAAGTACCTCCCTGCTTGTTGATATAAGCCACTACCGTGGTGTTGTCGTTCATCACCACCACGGAGTGACCCGCCAGGGTCCGTTGGAACTGTTGAAGAGCCAGAAAAACGGCCTTCATCTCTAGCAGGTTGATGTGCAGGTACTTTTCTGATTCTGACCAAAGGCCTGAGGTCCTCTGGTCCAGAATGTGCGCCCCCCACCCTTCTTTTGACGCGTCCGAAAACAGTGTCAACTCCGGGGGGAGGACGAGAAGATCTACTCCCTTTCGCAGGTTCTCGTCGACCAGCCACCACCGCAGGTCCGCATGTTCCAAAGGTCCTATCGGGATCTGGAAGTCCGGGGAATCGGATCCTTGATTCCACCAGTATTTGAGCCGCCACTGCAGGGATCTCATCCTGAGACGGCCATTTGGAACCAGACGAGCCAGGGAGGACAGGTGACCTAAAAGACGCAACCACGATTGGGCGGGAAGCTCTTCTCGCCTGAGGAAGGGTTCCTCCACCCTCCTCAGCCTTGCTATCCTGTCGTCTGATGGAAAGGTTTTGTGGAGATTGGTGTCTAACAACATGCCTAGATAAACCAGTCGTTGGGACGGCTGTAGAGAGGACTTCTCGAGATTTACCACGATCCCCAGATCCAGGCAAAGTCCCAGAAGCCTGTCTCGGTGTCAAAGAAGGGTTAACTCCGAATCTGCTAGGATCAGCCAGTCGTCCAGATAACAAAGGAGACGGATACCGTTCCTGTGCGCCCAAGATGAAATCAGGGTAAACACTCTGGTAAACACCTGAGGTGCTGTGGAGAGACCGAAGCCCAGCTCCTTTAACTGGTAGGTCTTGCTGTCTAGGCTGAATCTCAAGTACTTCCTGGAAGACGGATGGATTGGGATCTGGAAGTACGCGTCCTTTAGATCCAGTGTGCACATGAAGTCTTGTGGTCTCACCGCAAGTCTGACCGTGTCCGCTGTCTCCATGCTGAACGGAGGTTGCTTGACAAACTTGTTCAGAGCTGAGAGGTCGATGACAGGTCTCCAGCCTCCAGACGCCTTCTTTACAAGAAAGAGTCGACTGAAGAAGCCTGGGGAGCCGTCGACGACCTCCTGGAGAGCATCCTTCTTGAACATGGTCTCGACTTCTGCCCGAAGGGCCAGCCCCTTTACCAATCCTATGGCATAGGAGCTCAACGACACTGGATTCGCTGTCAGGGGAGGTTGAGATGTCGTGAATGGGACGCGATAGCCTTGGCTGATCACGGAGACAAACATCCAAGCATCGGCCCCATGTTGCTGCCACCTGTGCACGCAACTTTGAAGGCATCCCCCCACAGGTGGACACGTGGGGGTACTGCCACTCCTAGCGCTTGCGGCCGCGGCCGCTCCCTCTAGGAATCTTGCCTCCCCTGGAGGACTTACTGCCCCTCTTGTCCTTGGCAGGAAAGGGGTGGGGCTTAGACACCACTTTCTTAGCTGCCGGCGCCTGCTTTGGTGTCTTGCGAGGCTGCTGCTGCTGTTGCTGCGGAGCTGAAGGCTTGTAGGGCCGAGATGCAAGGGCCCTTTGGAGGAGGGAGTCTTGGCTAGACTTCCTCCACCTCTCAGCTGTACGTTCCATGTCTTGAGGCTCGAACAGATTCCCCCCAAGGAGGGAAACGTGCCTGAGCCTGCAGACATCCACAGCGGGGACCTTCGGATGGATCTTCTCGGTCACCGCATCACTACGCTTCAACACTGAGTTGGCCCATAGGTTGGTAACCTGATGTGCCAGGAACTCGATGGAGCGAGTGCCCGAGAGGAGGAAGGTCTCCAGGGCCTTCCTATTGGTCTCCTTAGACAGATCCTCGGAGCGCAATAGGATGCCCAGAGAACCTAGCCAGATATCCAGCCACGAAGTGGCCGCATGGCGCACTTCGCAACCTTCTCATGGCTCAGGATCTCCGACACCGAGAACGTCACCTGCCGGGCGGAGAGCTTCTCAGGGGGAACTCCCCTAGCGAGCTATTCTACCGAATGATGGAGGGGAAGAGCGAGGCCAGACTCCCCCATGATCTCAAAATACCTCCTCTGCTGGAGATGAGGAGGTGGGAGGAGTTTGTTCCCGGCAGAGGAACGACTGGAGGAAGCGAGAACCGAGAGTTGAGCATTGGCCCTGGCTCTGGCACTCTTCAGCCCCTGGGACCAGGGCAAAGCCGCACTGGCCTTGGGGGGCTTCTGAGTTCCGTACACCTGATCCAGGACCGTGTCCTTGCCTTCACGGGGGGCGATCACAGGATCCATGAACCCGTTGAGCTGTCTCATCAGGCTCAGAACCTGCCAGAAGGTATGCTCAGACTCTTGCTGGTCTCCTTCCTGTGGACTGGCAGCTAAGTCTCCTGTCCCCGGAATCTCTTCCTGGGGAGATGCGTAGACGTTCTCCCGGGGTGCAGCTGGATCCTGACAAATTCGAGAAGAAGACTTCGGAATCGTCTTGGAGTCCTTGGGTTCCCTCCTGGGTGGGATACACGACCCCAACAAAGAGGTCTGGAAGGCGCCTTCCACGCGAGACGATTCCCCTCCACGAGGAGACGACTCCCCCCTTGGTGCCGAGGGGGGAGATCGCCACCTCGCTGGATTCTCCTGAGGACGGAAAAGCCTCGTCCTTGGGAGAAGGAGAAAACGCCTGCGAAGGGGACGGAGCCTTCCTGATGGACCTCTTAGGAACCAGCTTCTCCCTGGGAGAAGTCACCACGAAGTCCACTCCTCTCCTTCTCTTCAGCGGGGGCGAGGCCGCCGTTGGCTTGTGTCCTTGTTCGGCGAGTGCCGGCTTCATAGCCTTCACTAACGCCCGCATCAGAGGACCAAACCAAGACTGCTGAGACACGGACACAGAGTCCGAAATTCCCGCTGGAGGGAAGGGGATCGGGTGATCCTTCGAAGTGGACACCACTGGACCTGCCTGTAAGGAAAAAGGGGAAGAAAGTTGCTCTGACCTCTCCGATGGGCCTTCCCTATCCTGAAAAAGAGACCTGCACTTAGGCGGAGGCGATCCTAATTGCGGTCTGGCGATACGCGTCCCTGCTGCAGTTGCGAGCTGCGGAACCTGACACGAACGGTGGTCGTGCTGACGCTCGTGCGTAGGCGAAACTAAGGAGTCGCGCGCGAGAGGCTGTTGAAGTGTGGGCTTCGCGCGCAGACAATCGAGCGCGGGCGAACGGTCGCACGGGCGCGCAGGCGAGTAAGCGCGCGCGCGGGCGAGCTAGCGAGTGAGCGCGTTGGCGAGGGAACGCAATGTCACGTGGGCGAACGAGATCGCTCCGACGACCGCTGTCGATGGTGTCCAGAGGACCTGTAACGCGTGGGAGAGCGATGGCGAGCAGGTGATCGATGGCGCGTTTGTGAACACTGGCACGTAGGCGAGCGATGGCGCGTTGGCGAGTGATGGCGCGTAGACCGCGCAGGCGAGCAACCGCGCGTGGGCGAGCTGGTAGAGGAGACCCATGTCTCTCCAGATCCTCTGGGCGCCGACGCGTAGGAGAGCGCTTGCGCGCAGGCGATGAATCACCCAGGCGGTCAGGAGATCGCTGATGTTCAGGGGATCGCTGACGCGCTGGGGACCGTTGACGCAGAGATCGCTGACGAGTAGGCGAACGTTGACGCGTCTGTGATCGCTGGCGTGCTGGGGATCACTGGCGAGCAGGAGGGTGACGAGTGGAATCTTGTGTGGGAGCTGCCGGCACGGTGCGCAAAGGCGAACGTTCACGAACGGGCTCAAGAACAGGAGGTGCGTGGGCGCGAGGGCGTACAGGAACCTTGGAAGTACGTGATGGAGACCGTGAGCGTTGCTGCGCTGGAACAGGCTGACGAGCAGGATCGCGAGGGCGAGGAGAAGAGTCCTTGTCCAAGACCTGAACTGGAGTTCTAGGTCACGTTTGCGAGCATGGGCGCACGAGCCATGTGTCAGGAACTGGGAGCGCAGGTGCGCTCTGACGGGCAGGAGATCTAGTGCGCTCAGGAGACCGATGGCGCGCTGGGCACACCACAGGAACAGCAGGATGTTCGATGTCCTCAGGATTGATTGATTGATTGATTGATTGAAAGTTTTCTGGCATCCTGACATCTAAGGTCATTGACGCCGATACCATTTACTGTATATGAAAATTAAAAGCAAATTCGATTAAAACCATAAAAAAAATTAAGAAGTCCTTACAATAGTTAAATAGTTTTCAGAAGACCTGCTTCTGAAATAAATCTAAAAATTCCGCTCGCATAGTAAGACACATCATGTCCAAGAATCTTGGCAAGGATAAACCTGCCATCCTCACCTCGAGCCTCAAACAGATATCTATTTCTTAAGTTAGTAAAATTAGGGCATTCGGTCAACAAATGCCTCACTGTTAAAGGTACTAAGCAGTCCTCGCAATACGGTTGGTGTTGGCCCTTCAGCAGAAACTCGTGTGTCAACCGTGTGTGACCAATACGGAGACGACAAAGAGTCGTCTCCCATTTTCGGGGAATCATGTTATACCTCCAAGGTGATATGATATTTGTTACTTCCCTCATTTTATTGCCATCTTGACTATCCCAGTGCTGTTGCCATTTATCACATACCAATTTCTTGATGTAAGGTAGGAAATCGTTACATGGAATGGGATACCTCCTTGGTAGCAACTCGGATGCCGCATTCTTCGCCAGTAAATCTGCCTTCTCATTCCCAGACACACCTACATGTGCTGGAACCCAACAAAATCGAACAGTTATACCTTTCCGTCCAATAATAAAAAGCCATTCTAAAATCTTTAAAACTAGAGGGTTACTAGAATTAAAAACTTCTAAAGCTTGAAGAACACTCCTTGCATCACTAAAAATTGTAAAATTACCCTCCTTTTCCAAAGCTATTTTCTCAATAGCGGTTAATATGCCATACAGTTCGGCAGTAAATATGGAAGCTGTTAGAGGAAGTGCACCTCTACAATTAAAATCATTACTATGTACTCCAAATCCAACGCCAGCATCAGATTTGGAGCCATCAGTATATATAAAAGTCGATCCCCTATGTTCTTCGACATGTTCCATAAAAAGAGACCTGGATTCTAAGTCAGTCAAATTCTTCTTAACTCCAATAAAGTATCTACAAAAAGATATGTCAGGTAATTTCCATGGAGGCGTTGATGATACCTTGAATGGAAGCACCTTATTTCTAATCATATCCAGATTGTTTAATAATTGGTTAACCCGAAACCCAAAGGGTTGAGGAGATTTTGGGTGCAACTCAAAGTAGGTTGAGTTCCTTACAAGGCTTGCAGTTTGAAAGGCTGAAGAATTGGGGAGTCTTTGCAATCTAAACCAATACCGAATAATAGAGGACATTCGGTAAAGGTCCAGAGGCAACTCCCCAGCATCAACAAGGAGACTTGTGATAGGGGAGGTTCTAAAGGCTCCTGTGGACAATCTAATGCTAGCATGATGTATTGAATCTAGTAATTTTAACCGGCTTGGGGTTGCTGAGGAGTATATTTCGCATCCATAACTAATTTTGGAAAATATCAAGGCCTTGTATAATTTTAAAATTGTATTGCGGTCTGCCCCCCATGATGTATGGGACAAGACTTTTAAAAGATTCATAGCTTCAACACATTTAGCTTTTAATGTTTTTAAGTGAGAAACCCATGTAAGCCTACAATCAAATATCAACCCTAAAAATTTGGCTTCACTTGCACATGGGATCCGTTGACCTTTGATGTATATATCCGGGTCTGGATGTACTCCCCGTATACGACAGAAATGGACAATTGTAGTTTTACTTGTTGAGAACTTAAATCCATTCATATCGGCCCAATGGATAATTTTATCAATAGAGAGTTGGATTTTTCTCTCAACCATTGCCATTCTGGCTCCAGCAAATGATATGGAGAGATCATCCACAAATAATGTTGCAAGAACATCCCGGGGAATGACTGAGGATATCCCATTAATTGCTAGTGCAAAAAAGGTTACACTCAGCACACTCCCCTGAGGAACTCCTTCTTCCTGGCATTTACTCTGTGATAGAGCTTCCCCAACTCTCACTTGGAAAACTCCATGTGAAAGAAATGACTGGATGAATAGTGGTAGCTCACCTCTCAATCCGCACTCATGGATTCTTTTAAGTATACCGTATCTCCATGTGGTATCATATGCCTTTTCAAGATCAAAAAAAACTGTAACATGGTGCTGTTTGGAAGCAAAGGCTTCACAAATGGAGGACTCAAGTTGTATCAGCACATCAGTCGTTGAGTGCATTTTCCTGAATCCACATTGAATGGGTGATAAAATATTCTTCTTTTCAAGGTACCAAATCAGTCTTGCATTGACCATCTTCTCCATGATTTTACATAAACAAGATGTCAATGCAATAGGTCGGTAGTTTGCTGCTAAAAACTTGTCCTTACCGGGTTTTAAAAAGGCTAAAATAATGGCTAGTTCCCAAACACTTGGATAACTATGATCATGCCATATTCTATTAAAAATGCTTAAAATAAATAACTTTGTATTATAAGGTACATGTTTAATCATTGCATATGGAATTCCATCGGGTCCAGGGGCTGTATCGTTACAAGTAGCAAGAGCAGAATCAAATTCTCTTTCAGTAAAAGGAGAATTGTATGACTCTTGCTTTCTTGTTGCGAAGTTTAAAACTTTCTTTTCTTCATTGCTCCTATACTGGTGACCAGGAGCTGCTTGACACTTGCACGATACATTTGAGAAATGGTCAGCCAGGGCATTGCTAACTTCGGTTGCTCCAGTCATATACTGGCCATTTATCTTTAACACTGGTGGTGGGTTTGGGGTGAATTTTCCTGCTATCTTTTTTACTTTCCTCCACACAGATGATGTTGGTGTTCTACTGTTAATGGAGGAAACAAAGGACATCCAAGACTGGCGCCTAGCTTCTTTCATGGCACGGCGGAACTGTGCTCTACATTTCTTGTAAATGACTAAATTCTCCTCATTACGGTGCATGCGCAATCGAGTTAAAGACTTTCTTGTGGCTCTGTGCAGGGCAGTTAGTTCTGACGACCACCAGGGGACTGGTCGTCGTCTGAATATCCCAGTTGTTTTGGGAATGGAATTCACTCCTGCTGAGTGAAGAGTTCCATTAAGTAAGTCTATGGCATCATCAACACTTTCAAACTGTTCTGCATTTCCTTCAATTTCACTTAACTCCCGAAATCTATTCCAGTCCGCCTTATCAAGATTCCATCGAGGTGATCTTTGTAAAGGTGGACCATTGTTGGTGTTTATAATGATTGGTGCATGATCACTAGTATGCCAATCATCTAATGTTCTCCAATTAAAATCGAGAAGACAGTTAGAGCTTGCAACTGATAGGTCAATGCAGGACAAGGTACCTGTCTGTACATGAAAATGTGTGGGCTCTCCTGTATTGAGGAGTCCGACATCTTCATTCTCCAAAATTGACGATATAATATTACCCCTTGCATTTGCTAAAACATCACCCCATAAAGGATGTCTACTATTAAGGTCTCCTAGTAAGATAAAGGGTTGTGGGAGTTGTTTAATCACCTCTACTATATTATCATATGAGATGTTATCATTTGGAGGCAAGTAAAGAGAACAGATTGTGTATTTTCTCCCTATATCAATCTGTACAGCCACTGCCTGCAGAGGGGTACAGATAGACAAAGATATTTGGGGAACATCTCGACGAATGTATATAAGACTTCCCCCATGGCTCCCTGCTCGTTGATCATATGGTGTCCTATAGCTAACATACTCTCGAGGACAAGGAGTATTAGCATCGAGCTTGCTTTCTTGTAGACATACTGTTATAGGGGAGTGCTCACGTATGAGGAGCTTAAGTTGTTCATATTTCGCCCTTAAACCCTGGCAATTCCATTGCAGAATGGAGGAAAAAACTATGTTTTATTTTTTGGAAGACACCTTAGATGAAGTCTTCCCAATGGCACTATTTGATCTAACAATGTTTCCCGGAGGTAACTCTAGAGAGGATCTTGATATAGTGGGTTTTGTGTTTCTCTTTTTCTTTGTGTCCTTTTGATCTAATTGTTGAGGAGGATGGTGGACCTCAACTTGAATTTCTGATTGGTTCAATTTACCTTCTAGTTGTTCAGAAACATCAGCAGACAAGATATCATATTTATTGGAAGTCGTGACTTTAATGTTTCTTATGGTAGGAGGAGAGAGGGAGGGAGGTCTCTCTCTTTTTCGATTAAAAGGTTGTGATCTGTCAGGTTTTTGCACCTTCCCCACTACGGGTTCACCAGGTAAATTGGTTTCGAGTGCAACCTCCATCAGATCAGGCAAGGAAACGGCCTGTGAGAGGTTTGTACTTTTGTTTAAAATCGGAGTAGTTGGCTTTTGAATAATTTTCAGATCTTTAAGTGTCCGTTTTGATTTTTCCACAATTTCTGGATATAGATTTTCGATGGGACTTTCAACCTCTTTAACTACTTTCATTTGTTTCTTTATCTTAGAAGTAGAGATATAATTTTCGTCTGTGTGGTTTGACAAGTTTTTCTTCAGAACCATTGAAAAAGGTTGCCCTGGTCTTATTTGCTTTTCAAGAGCTCTTTTACGAGCCTCTTTAAAAGTAACCCTTTCCATGGTCCTAATGGCCTGAATTTCTTTTTCAAAAATAAACTTAACACAGCTTTTAGATGTAGCTGGGTGTGCTTCCCCACAATGTATGCAATTAGGGTTTTCTATGCATACTCCATGACTACTTTTTCCACAGTTGGCACAAACAGCTGGCTTATTGTTTAGTTTTTCTTTACATTTCTGGCTTAAATGGCCATACATTTGGCAATGATAACATCGCAATGGTGACGGGATATATGGTTTTACCTTCAAAGATAGCCATCCAGCTTTTATAACATTTGGTAATCGGCATTGATCAAATGTTATAATCAGAGTAGCAAGAGGGATACGTTGTTCTCCAACTCTCTTTCTCATTCTGACTACTTTAACTACTCCTTGACTTTTCAGTTCATCCTCTATTTCTTTCTCCTCTATATCCAACAATTCTGGAGCATATATCACACCTCTACTCTGGTTGAAAGTAGGGTGTGAAACGCATTTTACGCTATGACCATTCAATGTTGTAAGTGTTTTTAACCTTTCACCTTGTAATGGGGACAGTGTCTCTATCAAGAGACTTCCATTTCCCTGGGGTAAAATTTTTGGCTGCCCTCCACATAAATTAACTATTTTCTCTATTAGCTTTAAAAACATTTATACGCTCATTTCTTCCGTTTTCAAATTCCAAGATAAAAAATTTTTCATAATTCACTACTTCATAGTGACCAGGTAATACTTCTACTTTTCTATATCTTTCTGTACTGTCATCATTTTTCACTCTCTCTCTCTTCTTCTCTAGCGTTTTATTATTCACATGACGTGAATAAGGTTCTAACGTTACAATGTTAGAACCCGAGTTGGAGCTGTCTGTACCGAGGTCCATGTTTGTATTTTCCAGGTCGTCAACAGAGGTGTTGGGTTTTTTTGAAAAAGCAAGCCGGGTTATCCACCTCTTATCGGAGGATGTCAGTCCTCCTATCCCATGTGGCCCAACACGAGAAGAGGCTTCAGCGGGGACCAGTCCTCTATTAGAGAGGGGCTGCCTCTCTTAAGGTGGGCGTACACTGGTCAGTGGGGGTAGTTAGCCCCTCCCACCGTCGACTCCAATGCCTGGCGTCACCCATTACCCGCAAATATGGGTGACTTAAGACCGGATCACTGGAGCCCGACTCTTAACAGACTTGGTCTGCACCCAATGGGGTCTGCCAGAGGGTGATGGCATCTAAATTGGCACAGGTTGAGATGGAATGCAGTCCATCCCACACTGTGCCAAATCCAAAGTAAAATCGAACATGCCAAAGTCGTCAACAATATCGAGCCCAAAAGGAAGAGATGGGAGAAAAAAAGAAATAATAAAAAATAAAAGAGAAAGTGCTGACTGATTTAGTTGAATCGACAGCTGGGCACCGAGGTCCAATGGGAAATAGTTCCCACTGTTCATTAGAGCCCAGCTGCTAATCCCTAAGCCCCCCATCCTCGTCAAGGCTTCAGCATCTGGGGGGCGATGTCCTCAGGAGAGCGCTGGCGAGCATTGGGGGGACGATCATCAGGAGAGCGCTGGCGAACAGGAGAGCGCTGGCGATCAGGAGAACGCTGACGAGCAGGAGAGCGCCTGTGCGCTAACACTGCAGAAGGGCGCGCAGGGGAACCCTGACGCGCAAGGGAAGCACCCACACCGTGGGAGGCAACCCTTTGCCCCGAAGGGACCGTTGCCCGTCGCATGACGAGGTCAGACTGCTGTCCATCTGCAACAGAAGCGGAAGGTCTGGAAGGAGTTGGAGAACGAGAGCGATCCCCGGAGAGGTCTAAGGAAACTGGAGCTGCAGGCTGCTTACGGCGAGGAGAGTCCCCATCGGAGGAAGGATGCGAAGATTCAAAAAGGCGCCTCTTAGCACCCTTATAGGGAGACGGGAGGCCCTTGCGGCGCAGTGGACAGTGAGCCTTACGGCGAAGGCGGCCACGAGGGGGATCGTCAGGATCATCATTCCTCCGAAGGGGAGTCTCAGTCAGAGCGCTCCCCCGAGAGGGAGGCTTGACAGCAGAAGAGCCCGTGGGACTCCCTTCCCCCTTCGAAGGATGTAGAGAAGGGGGAGGAGAGCCTTCAGCAACGTCATCCACATCAGGAACCGCAGAGGTTTTCCCAGACCCGTCGGAAGCCTCTGCCACCACGACGTCGACGATAGACAGAGGATCTACCTCTGCTATCACCAGCGACTGCTTAACAGCGGCCCCCAACTGGACAAGGTCAAACAGGGCTTCCTTGGAGGGCAGGCCCTTCAGCCCCAAGGAAGCCCAAAGCTGAAAAAGGTCATCAAGAGACACAGGATCATTATCAAAAACCTCACCCGGAGGAGGAGGGGGAGCTGCCCCGCTATGGGAGGCGACGCCCTCTCCCCCAACCGAAGGTCGGGAAACAGAACTAGGGCCTGCGCCCCCACTTGGCGGTCTCTCCTTAGGAGCTGGACGAGGGGGAGCTTCGGAGTAGGTTTGGGCGGCGGAAGAAGAGTCCCGAGAGCCTTCCTCCTTCAAGGCAACCCCAGAAGGAGCACGGTCTCTCTCGGACTTCTTCTTACGCCGGCGGCCAAACCTCTCCCACTGGGAGGCAGACCACTCACTACAAGTATTTTCTCTGTCACACCGTCGGCCTCGACACTGCGGGTAATGGGTGTGAGGATCCGTATCCACCGCAGACATGAAAGTACCGCAAAGGCGACCGGCAATACCAGGGCACTTGCGCATGGTGGACATCCAAGGGCGAGGCCAACTTCAAACACACACAAGCTGAGGAAAAGCAATAAAGATTAAGGCTGTCAAATGAGGACGATGGACAGACATGTCTGTTCATCGCCGGAGCCAAAAGTGAAGTGAAGCAAATCACCGGTGTGTGGGGGGGAGGGGTAGCAAGCTACCCCTTCCCCTACCCCCGCTAACTAGCGCGGGGGTAGTTAACCCTCGTTAAAGTCTATTGGCTCGTCAATTTCAGCTACGCCGAAAGTAAACCCAATGTAAATAGCGTGGTTTGTATTTCAGCTACGGAACAAATTCTATTTTTGTTACAGATTACATCTATAAATAATTAGAGAT
>NC_090738.1:137817942-137819585 GCF_036898095.1 Palaemon carinicauda | reverse complement strand
TGTGCCTAAAGAACCTTTCAGTAAGATCATAGTAAATTGTGTAGGCCCTTTGCCTAAGACAAAAAGGGGACATGAATACTTGCTTACGGCCTTATGCCCAACTACGCGTTATCCATTTGCAGTACCTTTAAGAAACATTTCAGCCAAGAACCTCCTAAAGTCACTAGTGTCCATATTTACTGTTGTAGGATTTCCAATTGAACTACAATGTGATCAAGGAACCAATTTCATGAGTCATGCTTTTAAAACAGCTATGAAAGATTACCATATAACCCAAGTCTCATCCTCAGCTTACCATCCACAGACCAATGGAGCATTAGAACGCACTCGCCAGACCATTAAAATCTTCTCCGGAAATACATCCATAGTTCAGGTAACGAGTGGGATTGCGATTTGGAACTGATCATGTACATCATACGAGGAGTTCGAAACCAGTCTACTGGTATGTCACCTTTTGAACTACTCTTCGGTTGACGGCCACGAACTATCCTCAGTTCAGTCAAAGAACGCATCCTGAAGTTGGGAGATAATGAGGTACCTATTTCCCAATATATTTCAGAACTCAACAGGAAACTTTCAGATCTTCACTCCATTGCCAAAACTAACTTGATAACAGCTCAAGAGAAGATGAAGATTAACTATGATAAAAAGGCTAAAACCAGAAGTTTCAAAGTAGGAGATGCAGTGCTGCTATGCCATCCGATTGCAGGCTCTCCCCTACGAGAGAAATACCAGGGACCTTATACCATCACTCAACGTATCTCGCCAACCAACTATATAATCGCCACTCCAGATAAGCGTAAGTCTACTCAATTAGTCCCCATAAACCTCTTAAAGGCCTATTTGTCTCCCTCAACAGCTGAAAGTAAAACTGTAATGATTACTAGTGCCATACCATACATAGATTGTCCTATGGATCAATTTACAGATGATCCAATAACTGCATCTTGGCAGGATTCTCAAAACTCAAAGATCTTGGAAAACTTATCAGACTATCTAAAACCCTTATCTGCATCAAAATGTAAATCTTTAGTAGCTTTATTCCATGAATTTCCTAGTATAACTTCAGATAAACCAGGCAGATGCACCATGCTAGATCATGACATCAAACTACAACCAGGTGCTGCACCCATTAAACAAGCTTTCTATCGAACATCACAGAAGAAATTGGGTATCATGAAAGAAGAAGTGAACTACTTAGTAAGAGAAGGATTGGCAGAACCCAGTGCGTCACCATGGGCTTCCCCATGTCTCCTAGTAGGAAAGAAAAATGGTAAATTTCGTCTTTGTACCGATTACAGGAAGATTAATAATTTAACAATTAAAGATTCGTATCCTCTCTACCAAGAATACAAGATATCATTGACCAAGTAAGTAATTCGACCTTCTTAACCCAAATAGATTTGTTGAAGGGTTATTACCAAATTAAATTAACAGAAACGGCAAAGGAAATTTCTTCATTTATCACTCCATTTGGCTTATTTAGTTATAACGTAATGCCATTCGGATTAGCCAACGCACCTGCCACCTTCCAAAGAGTAATGTCTTTAATTTTACAGGACTTGGAAAAAGTATTTGTATATTTAGATGACATCATTATTGCCTCTGACACATGGATAAACCATATTCAAAAGATAAAAGAA
>NC_090738.1:137787942-137800442 GCF_036898095.1 Palaemon carinicauda | reverse complement strand
CTGTTTTATTACAGGCGGCGAAGATTTGTTTTTTCCTTTTTATTTTATATAATTACCGAAGAACTTCAGAAACATTATTATTATTATTATTATTATTATTATTATTATTATTATTATTATTATTAATATTAATTTAGGTAGGTAGGTAGTATACCAAAATAAACTATTTCTTTCTTTCTATGTGTTTGTCTGGCGCAAAGAAAACTCGTAATAAATAAATATATATATATATATATATTTTTTTTGTCAAGCAGTAGTTTTAGTACACTGTCATTTTTATTTTTATTTTTTTTTTCTGTGTGCGCTAGAATTTCCTCATTAAAGAAGAGCTCAAACAGCTCAACAACTATATTGAAATCTCTGTTTTATTACAGGCGGCGAAGATTTGTTTTTTCCTTTTTATTTTATATAATTACCGAAGAACTTCAGAAACATTATTATTATTATTATTATTATTATTATTATTATTATTATTATTATTATTAATATTAATTTAGGTAGGTAGGTAGGTAGGTAGGTAGGTAGGTAGACGAGAAATTCTTCTAATTTTATTGGTAAATATTGCGAAATTCCAAATTCTATGGCACCTAGTAAAGAAAAAAGTTTTGATCTTTTATAATAACATTTTATTTGTCGCAACAATCCAATTACAAAACAAGGATACATTGATAAAGTACTAATTACATCTGTAGATACATTTTGTGGGAAACGTATATGTATCATGTTTCCTCCATTCTCTGCTTGTTTAGATTTGACAAAAAGTAAAGCAAAATATAAATATATGAAATGAGAATAAAAAAAAGTGTTTGTTATAATAAAAAAATGACATACAGCGACTCTCCCAAAAAAATGAAAGTCACTAAAAATATATATATGAAATGGAACAAACAAATATAGATTACACTAAACAAAAGTAAACAAAATCCTTAATTAACAAATAAAATTTCTTCAACTTCAAATAAGGGGAATTAAAAGATTTCCCCTTTGATATTTATCAAATGAAATCTTTTACACTTAACATAATTGCAAAAAGGTCCTAGTTAGTTATTGGAAAATTTGGTAATTGATTGAACAAATAACATATATATATACAAAGAAAATTGAACTGGAATATTTTTTAAAAAACATCTATTCCAAAACATGAACAAAGATTATCAAACTGGAATAATTTTGATATTTTCAAATACATCTTTTCTTTTATTCCAATATAATTGAATTACATTATTTTTTTTAAGATTATCTAATACTGTTAAACCAGTTTGATGAATTTTATGTAAATAAAGTTTATCCACCAATTGGTTGTCTTCAACTATATGATAACTCAAAACACCACCTTTAAACTTCTTTTTACTTTGTATAGCCGTCGCCGTAAACCTATATTTTGATTGTTTGAGTCTCTTGTTTTTTGTATAAAAATTATCAATGTCAACGGCAATAACCAACGACAAAATATAATTGCCTTCGGGAATATTTTCCAGCCTTTGACACGATTTATGTTGAAGAATTCGTGAACATTTTCCCAAATTCTCATTTTTCTTTTATAACTAGAACTTGGGAATGCGAGGAAAGGTGTGGCACTAGAACGATAACGCAGTTTCTGGTTACATTTTTGACGAACTGGATATGATGATGCTTTTTTACATTTCGTCATCTTCGGTGGTCTGTTTGTTGGTATTCACATCAGCGTAATTGGTAGTCCTTCTTCTTTGACAATTATATTGGATCTGAGACAAAATATAATGCATGAACACAACTTTTGTTTATGAAAAAAATGAATTATTCTTATTAAAAAATGAATGAATCATTATACGATATTACTTTTGGTCCTGGCAATGAAACATACCCCATTTGTAGAATTAAAAGCAACCAATCATTTTTAAAAAATTCGAGTTATAATATATATTGTACTAAATCTATTATCTATCAGTTTTTTTATAATATTTCAACGAGAAACAGTTTACAGTCATAAAAAATGTAGAATGCTTTTCCTTTCTTATGAGTTTAGCAGGAACAATGCCTTTTTCATGATTTGTAGGCCCAAATCTTCGTCGTTTAATCAGTATTGGGTTTCTACGATCAATTTGATGTTATTAGCCATCCACTTTTGTTTTTTTTGTCATTGTTGATGACAATGATGAGCGTCGTCTCTTTTTAACAACATTCAAGGTGGTGTGGTGATTTTTCCTCCAACTTGGATTTTCCCAGAAAGTATCCAAGAATTTTGGATTACATAAAGGTTTATTTGTGCAAGTGTAGTTTTCTATGAATTGATGGTCGTTTTTCCAAGAAAACTCTTGGTTCATTTCAATGGGGTGGATTTTGTCAAAAAACTGAATCGACGCATAATTTACGGAATACATTGCTCTTGGGTCCAATTTAAAAGCCATCAATGATTCTACTATTGAAATTAGGACTTTAAATTGTCCATAAAAATATGGTCGGTCTCTGAAATAATGAAGCCTCTTTACACAGGATAATTCCAAAACCCTTTTACATGAGCATCCTAATGATTCTGTTTCTACACTGTGAATTTTCTTAATTATGATGGGACGGAACCACTCTATGAATTCATTCTTCCGTGTGTTCTTATTATCTAGACACACGGAAGAAATATCCTCATTGTTTTCTAAGCCCATAAAATTTCTATAAACAGCAGCCAAATATTGAACGGCTTCAAAACGATTACCAACTTCAAGAGAGTCGTTAAATTTTTTCTCATAATTTTCTTTGTCGGTAGTTTCTGGTATTTGATTAGATGCAGCCAATTGTAAATCACAACATACTTGGGCTTTTAAGGCGAATAGAAAAATAGTAAGGGCCCTGGTTAGAAACTCAATAGCTCTATAATTTTTTTCTTTGTATGTGTTTAAAAATGTAAAAAAAAAATATAGAGAAACTGTATCTCTTGGTGAAATTAGGTCTAGGGCCTTTCCTTGTAAGAAATTCAGTATGGAATTCATTCTTGAATTGTTTTTTCTGTTTACGTTTAATATATTAATGAGATGAATTTCTCTAATGCACCATAAATAGAGATCAGAAACCTTTCCTGTCATTATAGTGTTTATAATGATTTTTTTCAAGGTGTCCATATCTTCTCCGTGGAAAAGAATTGGGTTGAATGGTGATGATAGGTTTTGTTTGCTCTTTTCTCGCAAACAAACCAATTCATCGTCTTGTGTTATGTTTTTTATGTTAAAAAACATTCTTTTTGGGTTCTTTTATATTGATACCTTTCTGTTGCAAGATCAGAACCAAAAGAATAAACACCAGCCGGAGGTTGAAGCTGTACTGGGCATAATCGTATCTCAGTCCACTATTTATATGCTTCATCTGTCTTAGATGGGGGGATGGGGATGGGGGGGGTGGTGTAATCACATAGTATATATATATACCAGCCCAAAGAAGGTTTCAGTTGGTTAGTTGTATCTTAGACTGGATCAGTTCAACTACCACCACCATATTACAAGATTTGTAAATATGAAAATGGTTCAAGTGCAATGTCCATGTTGTAAAAATAAAATCTGTACCCCCAAAAAAGAAATAGATAATGATTTTGAAAATATTTCACTGTTTGGGGATACTACAGATTTGGAACATGATAGTTTCTTGCCTTTTCTGGATATTGAAAATCATCTAAATTTTTCAAAGTCGGGGGAAGATGATCATTTTCAAGAATTGGAGGAATTCTTAAACCATGAACAAGAAGGGGGCATCAACACCAAAACAAAAATTCTCCCAGTGAAGATTACTACAAACCAACACAAAGACGAAGAAAACATAAACCCAGTAAAGAAGGTTCTTAAACAAATAAAAAAAGAATTTCCCTCGAATCCACACAAAGAAGAAAAAAAGAAGACTTTTGGGGCAGAGGAGGCAGTGAATCTATGGATTCTAGAAGTTTTATCTAATCTAAACAAATATGAAGAAAAGAAGATTTTTGAAGTAAAGGAAACCACCATAAAGGGGGAATTCCCCTCGAATCAATACAAAGTTGAAGTAAAGGATATTCCCCCAGTGAAAACGACTTCAAACCAACATCAAAAAGAAGAAATCGTCCAATTAGATATAAATCTCAACCTTAAAAGAAAAAACAGAGAAACTGACGATGATACAGAAGACTCAATAGCTAGACGCGTTTCTCTGAAACATAAACACAAGACACTATTTGAGCCCGTTGCTAAAAGAACGAGGCTTCAAAAAAAAAAACTTAACAACATTACGTTTTCATCAAATACCCATCCACATGGAAAACCAAAACGCTTTAAATCCAAGGATACCCCTACTAACAAGAAGGCGCGCTAACAAACTTTACATCATAATAGGGATAATCAACGCCCCTAGTATCATCTTCTACGGCGGTCAAATAAGGCAATGTTAAATTCCCCTCCTACGAATTATCCACGATTTTCTTTCTTTTCTCCTCACGTCTCCTAGCATAATCATACCTTACAGCATAGTCTGTATAGACATACAAAATAAATATAGTCACCAACAAAATTATTATAATGCTTATAATAATAAGTGTTATGTATTCCATTTTTTATTTTACAACATAAAGTGAGTATCTTGTGCTATATCGGTGATAAAATGTAAACCACATACCCAGTATATTCTACGTGGGTAGTAAATTTCATTTTATTTTAGTAATGTTAGCGAATAAGTAAGATTGGAATAGAGTCAGAGTATCAATTGGTTTGGTTTCTGGAATTAGAATTGGATATATAGTCTTCTTTGTATTACTTTTGCCCCTAATGTCATTATTATTATATAACCAAAGTGTTTCGCTAGTCCACTTGTTTCCATGGGTCGTCTTTTCACTCCTCTCGTTCTCCCGTTCTGGGAATTCTCTTGGTCTTCCACCCCAATACTCATCAAAATAACTGTAGTCATCTGGTTCAGCTTCGAATATATTTTTCTAATGCATTATTTCTAAATACACCCCCGGTGATTCTTTTATTGTTATAATGAACTATAATATCATAAAAATAAAAAACGAAATTCATTTAACTGGTGAGTGTTTCTGATTTTTCCTTCATATGAGTTAATTTTGATATTTTTAATGATAAATCAATATTTTCATACTGATTAAATTCATCAAAAACCCTTTGTAGTGTTTTTGAACCTTGGATAATCTCATCGCTCATTTCTGTTTTTTCGTCTTTGGTGGGTTGGATTGGAAATTCCAAAAAATCAGATCTAAATTGGGAAATTTCGTAATTAAGGCGTTCAGCTCCAAGGCCCACAATTGTCATTTGTTCTTGTGGGCCCGTTGCAAACCCTCCTCGTTTTCCTTTCACTGGTGTACCAGAAAACTTTGTTCTTATGATATCATCTGGATGAGAACATTGCATCATGAGAGATGATTTATGGTTATGAACAAGAAAATATCGCGTTTTATAGATGGTGGCTTTAGTAGTTTTATAACATAGCCTATTAATATGATCATAATGTTCTAATTTTCTAGTGTATGTAAATCCGTCATCTACATCAAAATATTCATAATAGGGATAATCAACGCCCCTAGTATCATCTTCTACGGCGGTCAAATAAGGAAGTCCCGTTATAGGATTTATTAGTATTCCACTAGCATATAAATCTCCCAACTCCAAATAATATTTAGAATCTTCTATATTAAATTCAAAACAGTTGTTCATATATGGAATCGATGTTTTGTTTTCGTGTTCTTTCTTTAACATCTCACCAGTATTAAATATATTATCTAGAGTCTGTCTCTTCAGGTATTGAGGATTAATGATAAGATCTGGCATTATTGTGTGTGTGTTTTTTTCCCCCTCGTTTTTAGGATTGATTATTACAAACGGCATATTTTCATCTGAAATAATTTCAGAGAGAACACCCTTATTTGAAGTTGTTGTTTGTAATTTATCACCTATAGATGGTGTGAATAAACTCGCATATGTCAGATATAACTTCATATACTGTGATATATCTATGTTATCGCAGCGAATCATTTCGCAACGATATTTCTGATAGTTTGGGTTTTGAGATTGAAAAGCCAATGACCTTCGAAGCTTGGCCCTTTCTTTTGATGAACATACCAAATTGTGAAAATAATCATTTGTTGGGTCGTCCACGTCCATAATATTACCCCGTCCTTCCCAAATCACCGATAAAATCCAGTCTTTACCTATATTATTATTATTTATTACAACATTTTCAAATTTATCTACAAAGATATCGGACTTTCTAGGCATCCCTATCCCCCCCTCAGTAGTGATTTCTATTACTTTTAGTTCACTGGAAAAAAGTTCAATTGAAAGTTTTAGGTTGCTATTAATATGACTACAAGTATTTTTCAGTTTAAATATACCAACTTGAAGCCCCTTTCTTAGTATTGTACCTTTTGTAATCATGGGTATAAATTCTATTGGGAATGGGTTTTCGTCAGAAGCCTTATAATTATAATTCATCTTAACAGCAGCAGTTTCATAAAATGTTGCTGAAAACATTCCAGATTCTATTGCCCCTTTCCTAATAACAATCCCATCTTCTTGATTATTAAATCCAGATGCAACCAATATTTTGGGGTAGCATCCTGCAATATCAATAATTTCCGAAGGATATGATTTTGTATTTTGAAAAGCCACGGTTAAATTCTTTTGGTGTAATTGGCCTATTGATAAGGAATTTCTTAGGGTTCCTACAAAATTCTTGGCTGAAAATGCTGCGTGTCCAGTGCGAGGTAAATGACATTTGTTAGGGTGTGGTGTTATTCTAATAGAGGGACCAAATATATTTTCAATTCTTTCTCCCCTTTCTCCAACCCATAAATTTGTTGTACACCCCAAAGAACCCACTAACTGTTCATCATCAATAATATCTTGCTGTAAATATAGAAATTCGGTTGGTGAATAAAAAAGCCCATCTCTGTGTAATTTGAATAACGTACCTTCAAAACTGGTACACTCCCAAAATATATTTCTTGATTGATCTATAAGTTCTATAAAAGGTACTTCTATTTTTAATGCATATTGCATCATTCGAAAGTAATTAAATATACCAAACTGAGATGTTATGTACATTATTTGTTGGTGTGATAAATTTTCTGGTGTTTTCCTAAAAAACTTATATAACACTTGGTTGGCACAAATGTACTGATAGTTTTCATCTAATTCTTCCAAATATTCTGGATTATCAACTTTTTGACAATCAGAAAAAAGCTTTAGTAATAATTTATGCATATTTTCTCCAACTGTTAAACTATATGTTGATATTACTGTATCAATCACACATTCCAGTATCAATCCACAGTTTTTGGGGGTGTCTGATGTAGTTACCAAATCAATGAAACCTATTTCACTATTGGTTATATATTTGGGTTCTTTCGTTTTAGAATCTTTGGTTAAAACTTTTTGAAGTGAACAAGCTATTCCGCAAATATTGTAAAAGGAATTTGTGGGGGCGTTTCTTGTAAATCTCCCAATTCTATGCACATCAAGATTATTATTGCTGTTTATAAACGCATTATTATTATTATTACTCTCTCTTTCGTCAGTTTTTCCCGTCCACCCAAAGGAAATATTATCTCCTCTGGCGTTATAATCATCAAATTCATTTGTATATTTATTATTATCTAAAACTACATAATCTTTATTAAGAATACTAGTCTGTGATATAGCAATGTCAATTTCTCCTCTTTTTATGGTTTGTGATAGGTTGCTTATAATATTAGTATCATTAACTGGGGATTTCGGGAAATGGAGCCACTTTATTATGGCTTCTGTGGTTTCTTCGTTATCTAGTGCAGAATTTAAATCATTACCAGTTTTGGTCAAGACGCCCATTAAAGTGATTTCTTTTTCATTTGCTGATAAGCACCCATTATCATTTTTACTGTCACTGGTGTTATTGATAGACAATAATTTTTGTTTTTTGTTTGGTGGTGGGCGATGATGATGATGATGATTTTTTTTATGTTTGGATGCTCTTTTTGTTTTATTATTATTATTATTATTATTATTATTATTATTATTATTATTATTATTATTATTAGTAGTAGTAGTAGTAGTAGTAGTAGTAGTAGTAGTAGTAGTAGTAGTAGTAGTAGTAGGACTAGTACTAATGGTTTTTCTGGAGACAATAATAACTTTCTGATCACCACTTAAAATAATGTCATAATTCTTTTTTCGTTTGCATATTCGGTGCATTTGTATCAAATCATTAACACCTATGCCTAGTGCTTTAAATGTTGTTTTTTTTCCTTTTTTCTTATAATAATCTTTTAAATTTTCAACGATATTATTATGAATCCGAATTTTTAACAACTTTGAAATAATGATATCAAAAAAGGCAGTAAATATCTTACCCGGGGTAAAAAATGCCATGTTACCCAAAGTATTTATGGTATTCATTTCATTAATGACTCCACAATATTTTGTTAAAAAGGGCCAATTTAATATTTTGTTATTTTTACTATACATTATTATCATTTGTTTCTTTTTTCTCTTGTGTAATTTCCGTTTATCAACCCATACAAATGTTTTGGTATACAAAATATTTTGATTTACAATAAAATTTCCAGGGTAAAAATCTCGTGGATAATCATTACAAAATAAACATCGAATGGGATTAGGAATAAAATTATTCCATTGATTTATATCAACGGGAGTTTCATCTCTAAAGTCCAGTATTTTTTTAAGCAGCAATTGCCACATTTTTCCGTCCTTTAAAATAGGAACTGAAAAATGGGTTTGCGTTGAAGGATAAAAGTTTAATTTTGGCCAATAAAATCCAATCCCCAAAGTTAAACGCATCTGTAAAAAAAATCCCACCAAATCATTTTCATTGCAAATTCCGTTTATATCTTTGGCCAAATCAGATTGATATATAAGATTAAATTTAATATCTGGGTATTTTTTAAATAGAATATCATAATTATCTTGTTCTATTTTTAGTTTATGAGTTATGTTGAATCTCAAAAACATTTCTAAAGTTCCGTCGTTTTTGTCTGTTTCCATGCATTTTTTACACGGCAAAACAAAGACGTTTTTTTCCATAAAGTATTGTGGTTATGGTTTTCATATCCAGTAACATCAATAAGCATGATCAAATTAACCGTATCTATTTTAAAAAATATAAATGCTAAAACAGTTAAGATTCTCCTTTTTATTGTGGGGCATAATATTATTATTTAATATTTATATAATTTTTGTTGGTGTTAATGATAAAAGGCCTTTTTTGTATTCAAATAAAAATTCAAGTTTAAAGGTTTATTTTGATGGAATGCCCCTTACCCAGTTACCAAAATCATTATCATCATCAGAAAAAAAAATTGTGAACTGTAATAGTTCTATAATTCATTGTCAGGAAGATATAGATTGCGCGAAAACTTGTATGCCAATAAACTTTGAGAATGTAAAAACTATCCCCGTTTGTTCTTCTGGTGTATGTGCATATAAGTATATCAAGGAAAACTCAATAATGTCAGCTTGTCTTAATGGTGGCGAACCTATTCCCAAAATAAATAATTATTGTAATATTCGTGGACTCGGAACGTTTGAATGTGCTTGTCCAAATAATTTTATTGGTAAATATTGTGAAATTCCAAATTATATGGCACCTAGTAAAGAAAAAAGTTTTGATCTTTTATAATAACATTTTACTTATAAATGAAATAAATGTTGGGCTTGGAAGATTTTGATATATTTAAAATATTTTATTATTTTAGCAAAATGGAATTTTATTATTACAACGTGTTTTTATATTTTTTGTGAATAAATATTGTTGTGGTAAACATTATAATGTTTTTTAATCCTAACCGGCTTTGATGAATTCAGGCCCTTTAATCTAATACTTTATAAAGCAAATAAATTTATATATCAGTCACAGCATCGTTGTCATTTTTATTGTTAATGTAAGGCTTAAACACATATACACCATTAAGAATGACTAATAATAATATTAAAACAAATTCAGCTGGCATAAAATGGCGTTCATATTTCTTTAATATTTCAATATACTTATTAGTATTAGCATCTCTATAATATTTGGGGAAAATATATAGAGGACATAAAACCATTATACCTAGAATACACAGTAAAATTATATTGATTATATAAACTATATTTTGACTAATCTTCATTTTTTATTTTTATCAAAAATATTTTTTTTATATATACCCCATTTTAATTGGGTGGAATAAACAATCATAATATATATTTCATTATATATTTCAATGGAATATAATAAAGGAAACATCAATTGGTTATTTCCCAACAAAAAACAAAAAAACACATCTGCAGTGATAGATGGGGTGATTATAGGAAAATGTTTAACCACAACCAGTGGTGATAATAAACATTATCATTTAAAAATGCCTACGATATCTATTGAAACTTATTTCGAAATTGCTGAAACAATTGTTAATAAAAAAAATAATTGTTCATACACACAAAATAGTATTACCCCCAATGAAAAATATGATAATCATGATCGATATAAATCTTTGAAATTTACAAAGAAATATATGATCACTAAATCTTGTATGAAAAAAATAATGAAAATTGCAATTAGTGTATGTCCTAGATGCCGATATTCAAATTGCTTCCTGTGTTGTAAAAAAGATAAGTATAATAACACAAGTTTTACCCCGAAAATTATTTCTTGTTTTAATTGCTTTAATACATTTAAGACCAAGAACATTGATTGTAATAACTATCAATTTAATAAAATGACATTTTACAATATTTTAGGATATCAAAATAAAAAATGCATGATAACATATCAATCTTTTTATAAAGAATTTTTACATCATCTTAAAAAGCAATACCAACAACGGCAAACAAATAAATCATATCAATACAGTAATAATCGGGCATATCCTTCATCATCACCATTACAGATATCAAATAAAATAATAGGAATATATGATTCTTTGTCTGAGAAATCAAAAAACGAACTGAATTATGAACCCGACGTCTTAAACTATTCAATCAAAGTAATTGTGCCAGATAATAATAACAAAGAAAAAATCATACCCCCTATGGCCTTTTTTATTGAAATGAATAAAACTATATCCTTCTTTAAAAAACTCATTGATCCTAAAGTTGATATAAAAAATATTAAAACTAAATATGGATCTATAATATCAAGAGGGGGTGGAGGAAAAAATAATATATTTAGAACAATCTGTTGTAATAGAAGATATGTTAGATCTGCCAGACTTGTAATCGTTCCCAGATTTCAGCTAGATGCTCACGAATGTATTTTGCCGTATAATATATATTGTAGACTAGGATGTCCTAAATATGTTCTCTGTCACCGTTACCCAACCTTAGATTTGAGAAGTATGACATTTCATAGCGTCAAAACTACTTGGCAGTATCCATGTATGGGTATATCTACATCCATCGTAGAAGGAAATAATGCAGATTTTGATGGTGATTGTCTACATGTAATACCATCCATGACTTTACTTAGTCAATCAGAATTAATTCATTTATTTCACCCAAAATACAATATAATTTCACAACAGAAACTACGAGTTCATTTTGACCACGATGAACGACAAACTTTATTTTCGTTATTTGGATTAAATTCTACCGAAATTCATAGTGGTTTGTATGACATGGCATTAAAGGAGGGTTCTCTAAAAACATATAATTTATTTTGTAAATTTAAACAACTATGTCATTTCATTTGGCAATATAAAAGCATAACAACAATAAAATGCAGGGATTTTTTATCAATCATTAATAAAGATTCTTCCTATCTAACCTTTATAAATGAAATATACCCAGAAATCCCCATCCATAATAGTATTAAAGAAATGATTGAATCTCATGCTTCGCAATTTAGTATTGACCACCTATGGCAATTATTTGGGGAGATTTTTCAAGATTGTCCAATGGGGTTCTTAAACGGAATGAATAAAAAGGCATTTATTGATATAGCATTAAATACACGCAAAAATCTTATAAGCGAAATTTCTCTTTATGGCTATACAATCATAAAACTTACACACTGCACAAAATCTATTTATGTTGGATACGATAACAGAATTTATACTACAGATGGAATACTGGTGGCCCTAAATGTTTATGATTTACTTTGATAATCAACTGAGATTTTTGAAAAAAATAAGCTTCTTTGTTATCAGTTAGTTCAAAAAATAATTCTAAGAACAAGAAATTGTTTTCTTTAATAATATTACATTTGTAAATATATATATATATATATATATTGTATTATTATAAAATACATTTAAATCTAGTCAACTGCCTTTCGTAGGCTGGCGCGAAGACTAACTGCATATCCACAAGAACAGGTAAAATAATTACACATTAAATATCCATTGAGTTGGTCGTGACAATTATATTGTAGCAATAAATCTTAACAATATACAATTATAACTGTGAAAACTGTCATACAATATTTTAAATTTTTAAGTTGTGGTTTATTGTCACTTGGTGTCTTGTTTTAATATTTTTTAGTGGTTGGTTCTTGGATAAGATTTTTTCTACTTTCTATTTCTTTTTCAT